>NC_056745.1:1369870052-1369877353 GCF_019279795.1 Protopterus annectens
AATAGCAGCAATTGAACTTTAGTTGAGAAACTAGCCTTTTTATTGAAGACTGAAGCCAAGAAATCAAGGATTGAAGGCACAGCCACTGAAAAAAGGATCCAGGTCCTTGCTAAGGGCCCAAAAGAAAAACTTTTCCAATTACTCTTGTAAGTTTTTCTGGAAGTAACTTTATGAGAAGAGAAAATATGATGGATCAGGTAGGACAGCCATGCACAGTCAGTTTGAGACATGTTAACTCCAGATGAGTTATGTCTGTTGGGTGAGACATGAGGTTTGGAATTCAATATAGCATCCATGGTGGGTGTTAAACATGAGGTCAGAGGAATGGGAACCAAATATGATGAGGCCAAAAAGTTGCAATGAGAATAACTGTGCTCTTCAACCTAACTGCTTTCTCAAGAAATGTGGGAATTAATGGCAAGAGTGGAAAAGCATACAGGAGCTGGAGGGCCAACTGTCAACTAAAGCATCTCTTGGTGACTCCCCTGATGGAAGGATCAGGGCAAAACCATGCTGCACTTTCTTCTGTGGGGAGAAGCAAAAAAATCTCAGCTGGTTGGCCTCATTGACAGAAGATTCTCTCTCTGCCACACTAACACTGAAAAACCATTTGTGAGGCATCAGAATGGACCTGCTTAGCTTGTCTGCAATCACGTCAGATTTACCCAGAATGTGTGTTGCTATTAGAAAACAACTGGAAGAGACTGCCCATTGCCATACTCTGATAGCTACTCAACAAAGAGGGTAAAGATCTTATTACCCCTTGTTTGTTGATGTACCAGGCTACTGACATACTGTCAAGTCTGTACTGCAATTTTCCTAGTTGGAAGAAAGTCTTGAAAGACCTACAGCGTTAGGATGACAGCTCATCTCCAGAACACTGATGTATACATTTGCCTCTTCGGGTGAGCACATACCTTGGACCGTCTTTCCCAAAGCAGTGCACCCCTCCCAACTGGGAGACATCTGTGGTCACTGTGGCCTTGAGCAGGGGATGAACAAACGGGCAGCCTTTGCGGATCTGATTCAAATGAATCCACCATAGAAGATGCATTTTGCACGCTTGCGTGATCCTGACTGGCGTAGATAATGAGCGATGGAGAATGGACCATTGAGTTGAGAGTCATTTGAAGGATTCTTATATGAAACCTGGCCAAAGGAACAAGGGACAAGAGTTATAGCTGCTGCCATGGAACCCAAAGCCTGTAGTATCAGCTGGTCTGGAAGAGAAACTCTGAATCACTTTCTTGATTTGGGACTGGAGTGTGTGAGTACAAGGAAGAGAGGCTGACTGTGTCCAAATGAGCATCTATAAACTTTAGACTGTGCTGGGTTGAGTTCAAACTTGCTGTAATTGACTTGTTCCCAAATGATAACACAACTAGAGTAAGTAGTACATTGCCTGTAATAATCAATGCTTGGTTGGGGCAGTAAGGAGCCAGTCATCTAGATATGGAACAACCCAGAATCCCAGCAGTCTCAAGTGAGGTGTTAACACTGCCATGCATATGAACACCCTGGGGGGGACTGTGGTGAGATCAAAGGGCAGTGCTCTAAACTGGTAATGACTGGCTCCCAGCCGGAAGTACAGGTATTGCCTGGAGCACCTGTTCATTTTGATGGGATAAGTATTATCCTGAAGATCTATCGAGCACACCCAATCATCCTTTTGTAGCAGAGGCAAAATGGACTCAACCGTGACCATCCACAACTTTGTATACTGAATAAATTGGTTTACCTTGCTGAGATCCATACTTGGTCTCAAGTCCCCTGCCTTTTTTGGCACGAAGAAAAATCTTGAATAATTCTGGACCCTCTCTGGTCTGAGGGATCTCTTGGATAACTCTTTCTTGCAACTTTTTTTTTTTTTTTATTTCTACAGATTCTGCTTCCCTCTGACTGGGTGGAACATTAGGGATTTTTTTTTCACAACTATGGGAAGGATTAGGGAAAACAGTATGGTATAACTTATGGATATAATCCTCTCGACTCACGAATCTTTTGTAATAGATAGCCATGCTCTATGGTGCTGAGACAAAATCTCTGACTTCCTCCAGATGGGAACTGAAAGGAGGGCTGATTGAAGCACTGATATGGCTTATCTGAGAAAATCTCTTAAGCCCTGGTTCTACAGACCACCTCTGCCACAAGAGTGACGTCTTAGTTCCCCGCCTACCCCCTGGGAGAACCATCTCCACATGAATCCTGGAAAGAACCATAGGATTTCTTAAACCACATCTTTATACCACCTCGCTGGTTCCTAAAGGGTCTTTGAGGGGTAGAAAAACTTACTCTCCTGTTCACATCTGGACAGCATGTTCTTAACCTTGGGAACAAACAGATAAGATCCAACAAAGGGCACATTGATGAACAAAGACTTAAATGGCTCCTCAAAGTCAAAAATGCATCCAGGCATGTTACCTGATGGTTATGCCTGAACCCACAGCCCATGAGGTACCGTCTGCTGCATGGGAGATCAACCTCATGGACCCATTCGAGATGGATTGGAAAGTGGTCAGTTGCAAGGAGATTATGTTTTCATCCCCTCACGACATGGGCCCAGAAAAAGATTTGGTAACTTCTTAAACAGGTCTTTTGCGGTCTCATAAAATGTGCCAAGTAATTCAGAGATCTGAAGGCAAAAGTCACTGAAGCATATGCATGCTTTCCAAACCTGTCCAATGCTCTAGACTATTAGAAGGGTGGACAGAAGAGAACCCTGTCCTGACAGTTTTCTGTGCGGCTGCAGCCACAATCATGGCATCAACTAGGTATTTCCTTGCTTCAGTCTGTGCAGTCTTTAGGGGGAGATTTAACTCAGAAGCCAAAAGATGGCAAAAAAAAAAAAAAAAAAAATGCTTGAGAGCTAAGGAATCAGAGTTTGAAACCTAACAGCAGCAAATAAGATCTGAGGTACATTAGTTTGGCTGGGCATTATGGGAAAAGGGAGGAGTTTGAAAGTTCTAGGATCTGATGATCTGGTAGAAGAGGCCAAGTTGCATCAGAGTGCTGGATCGGACTCGTCAATTCAGTAATAAATGAAAAGGATATCAGACACAATATTAACCTTCTTGGGGTCTGCAAAATAAAGAAGGCCAAGTGCTATCAGGCTGCAATAATGGCCTCCTTTTAATACTTGCTTCATGGCTTGAGATGACCCAAGCAAACCCTCAGCTATGCATTTAAGCATTTTGGGAGAGGGGGGTGTTTGATGGGGAACCAGAGGTTAGTCTGTACAGGACTTGATGGGCCCCAGAGTTTCTCCAAACGAGGGTTTATACAGAAGGCGAGTTGGAGCAGTGGGGTAGAAAATACTAATTATCTATATCAGTCTTAGAGATAATAGCTTTTGGGTTCACAGACTCTCAACAACCGGAGATATCTCCACTCCAAATAAACTCCAAGAGCAAGTTTGTCCATGCTGTCACCTAATGGTGACTACATAAATGGCACGTGCTAGAAATTACATTTCTGGACAATGTGTTTTTTGCCAAGTGCCAAGGACAGTATGTGGGGAAAAAAACAGATCTACACCAGACTCCATGCTGGCTACACTTAGGTTCCTACAAGACCACAATCTCTTTAATATGTAGGCCTTGAACATCCCCAACCAAATGATCAGACATTTGTTCTCCAGTATTGTAATAATGTAAACGTAGCCCATTATCTAAATATATTTACCATAATGTACAAAGTTTCTTTGCAACTATTTGTGCAACACAAAGGACAATACTTCTTCAGCAGAATGTGACATTCAACCCTCAACATCTAAAGCTTTGGTAAAACTTCTGGACATTGTAGTCAAAAATATTTTGTTAATTTCTTACTAAGTTGGTAGGCTGAAATTTGTGGACCCTTTCCACTCACAACCCATAGCACAAGAAGTTTTCCACCTGACATCTAGAAATTATTTAAAAAGTATTAAAAAATGCTCCAAATATTACTCCATTTTTCTATAGTTAATACACAGGTTGCATAGACAATATAAACCCCCTGCACAAAAGGTCCAGTTCACCAACCAAAAAATGTGGGAAAAAAAAGTCACTGAACCACCTGGATGATAAAACACAGACCATTTATTTAAACAAAATAAAATAAAAACGGGTAAGCGCTTTCAGGTTTTACCCCCTTCATCAGATATTACATCTTACAATAGAGGTCATTTTTGAACAAATATTAACCAATCCTCTTTCAATATCGAACCCTCCTCCTCCTCCTCTTTAGGGCAGGTTTAATGGGAATAACACAATTCAAACCAGGGGCTCTATCAGCTCTTAATTCTATAATCCATCTAGTTTCATTATACTCCGTTTATTACATCACCTCCTCTAGCAGTTAACCACATGTAATACCATAAAAATAAAAGTATGTCCAGTATTCAATCTAATGTGCTGATATAAAACATTATGGACATTATTTAAATGTACAGCCGACAAATGTTTCAAAATTCTATCTTTCAGCCAACAGTTTTGTTTGACCAAAGTATCACAAACGGCAATCTAGGCACTGGGCCAAATATACATCACATCTGACCACATATTGTAACAAGGAATAACTTCTGCCTGTAATGGGATGAATAAACAAATCTTTCTTAATGAACATGCAAGCCTTACAGTGTCTGCCCACAAGAGGGGAAAACATACTTGACCTGATCACCACCAACATGTATACCCCTCCATTGGTAAGATCAGACCACAAATTAATTTCACTGGATATCCAAAACCTTACCCCACCCCCAGCCCAGAAAGCCACAGTGAAAAACTTCTCAAAAGCAAACTTCACACTTCTCAAAACAGAGGTGGAATCCTTCAAGGCCCCCGGGCCAGTGGAAACTATGGCCCAAACCACAGAATCCTATATAAATGCATTCTATGGACACCTCCAAGAATGCATGGATCATGCTATCCCAAACAAAACCAAGACCCAATCGTCCAAAGGCAAGCGTCCAGTCTGGTGGACCCCAGCCATAAATAAGTTGTACAACAGAAGCAGGAAGCTACTACATGATAGAGCAAAATCCCCTAAAAGGGAAGGCATCTCTGATCAGTACTAGCAAAAAATTACGATCCCTCATAAAATCCTCCAAGGCCAGCTTCGAGAGAAACATTGCACAGGACACTAAAGACAATCACAAGGCTTTCTTTAGCTATGTTAGGAACCTGGGATGCAACTCCCAGTTATGCTCAGAGTTGATTCTAAACGGCAAAAAATACACTGAACCCACAGACATTGCCAACATCCTGGCAGACAAGTTCAGTGCAAACTCTCCCCCCTCCTTACCCCCCAAAAGAGCAAATATCTATCCCAGCAGAGTGCAGCCTTCCTAACATCTCAGATGCTCAGGTGAAAGCCGCCCTCTCCAAAGCAAAAAACACTGCTTTAATGGGACCAGACGGTGTCCTGGGTTGCGTCCTACATGAACTCCAAGAAGAACTAAACCCTCACATAAAACTGCTGTACAATCTCAGCCTCACTACAGGACATGTACTCAAAGAATGACATACAGCAACAGTGGTCCCACTCCACAAAGGTGGTACCTCAACGGACCCTGGTAACTATCGCCCCATAAGCCTGACTAGCCTTTATCTGCAAGGCCATGGAGAGGATCATCATGGAACTCATAAACAAAGACATTGGGGACCTACAAACACTAGATCCTACCCAATTTTGCTTTGTCAAGGGCATATCCTGTCTCTTGAACCTGGTCGACTTTTTCGAAACAGTCACCAAGGCCATAGATGAAGGGAAGGTAGTCCACACAGCCTATCTGGACCTTACAAAGGCATTTGACACAATACCCCACTCGGGCATCATAGATAAGCTATCCAGCTTAAATATAAACCCCTATGTCACAAGATGGGTTGCTAACTGGCTCAAAGACAGAACCCACAGAGTCAGAATTGCCAGAGCCATGTCAGACTCGAAACTGGTTACAAGTGGTGTCCCACAAGGATCTGTCCTGGGACCTCTCTTGTTCAGCATATACTTCTTCGAGGTACAGGCCAACACGGGAGGACTATAGCCGACCAAGTTCGCAGATGACTGCAAACTGGGCGCCATAATTGACTCTCCAGCTGACACGAACATCCTCCAAAAAGGTCTGAGATGGATAACTAGTGCCAGAGCCATGGCCTAAAGCTAAACGCTAAAAAGTGTATAGTCATACCCTTTGGCAAAAGCAAAGTGCCCACAAATTACCACATAGGTGGTAACCCATTGGAAGAAGTAATTAGGGACCTGGGGACCCAAGTTGATAGCAATCTCTCCTTTGACAACCACATTGCCAAAGTGGTTAGAAAGACCTTCTACATAGCCCACCTTATTATGAAAGGATTCACATCTAGATCAAGTGAGGTAATAGTGCCCCTTTATTCATCCCTCATCAGGCCCATCATAGAATACAATGTCTCTTTTGGGACGTACCTTACCAGACACCTGCAGCAACTGGAAAGACCCCAAAAGTACCTCACAAAGAGGATCAAGGGACTCTGACAGATCACATATGCTGCCCGGTTAAAAAACTCCAGCTCTACTCAGTTGCATACCACCTACTTCGAGGCGATCTATGCCCGACATACAAAGCTATGTCCAACCCAGAATTAATGGACATGCTCCACCTCAGAAAATCAAAATCCCTTAGAACCACGCACTCGAGGGACTTGAACCTCAGCACAGAAATAAATAGAACATGCTGGAGGGACAGATTCATAACCCAGAGGCTCCCTTCGCTCTGGAATAGAATCCCAGTCCATGTTAGGCAGAGCACCTCACTGGCTCTCTTCAAGAGGAATCTTGATGAGTGGATAGGAGATCATAGGTTTACTCCGGGGATTACTTCTGTGTCACTACTAGACAGAGGCACAGTAAACTAACCTTAAAAAGGGCACAGCAAACTCAAATCAAAGGGTGGCGAAAGCCAAACACACTCGGGCTAGGCTTATAAATGCCCCAGGGCAGATAGCCTATTATGAACCTATGCATGGAAAGATACCAAGACGACAGAATAATGCTTTTTTAACAATAATCTGTTCATTGCATAACAACTCAAGTTTTTATTGCACTTGAAACTAAAAGGTTTGAGTTTCAGTCATGGTTTTAAGCTTCTCATCAGTCAATAAAATCTTCCAGTTCTGTCATATAATATTGCATACTCCCCCCTATGCTATTACTATATTTCAAACTGACACGCAACTTGTCATTCCAGAAAGATTCCCATTCCACTTGTTGAACAAACTCCTTTTACATTTGTAATATAACTAAAATTGCCCCTTAAACCATTAATCTGATTTTTTACTTGCCAT
>NC_056745.1:1369877853-1369884390 GCF_019279795.1 Protopterus annectens
TATCCCTACCTTTAAGTTTAACTCTCTAATTCTACCTTCCCACTGGCTAACTTACTTTTTCCTTTCTCCTACCCCCGCAAAAATTGCAAACCAGTATTGTTAAATATTTCTAACTGGTAAGAATTTTTTCTTTCGGCGCTAATGTTCCATTGTTACTGTATTGTGCCTTTTTACAACATATGGTCCCATGTTTAGGATAGTTTCTTCGTGTATTATCTTTACTTGCTTTATAAGCTAATTGTTTCCTTACAAATCTCATGTAATGATTTTCAGCGCAATCTTGGAGCTTTTCTCCCTGGGCCTCAACTGAAAATGGGTCTCAAGCCCAGTGGACTTTACCGGTCAACAAATGTCAATAAATAAATATGGGTTTGGTACCTAACTGCCTTAAATGTAAGGGTGGCGGACATATAAACTGTCTTGCTTAGTCTCTCTCAATGCCTGCTGTCCTTGTCAGAAGCTAGCAAGGAGGTTAAAGGAAGAAGCCTTGAGGGTTTGTCAGAAGGCACAGTGATGACTTATGAGCCGGTTGGCAGTGTGCGTACCACGAATAGAAATATTTACATGGTCTCCGGCAGGCAACCTTATATGGCAAATCTGTTTTTTAGGTACTGGAGGTTTTGAGTCAGGAGTCTTGCTACAGGATGCAAAAGCATCTTCTAAGAAGGTAGGAAGGATAGGGGAAAAAGCTGAGGGACTGGGTGTGTCCACTTGCTGTAGGTGATAGTAGCGTTTTTAAATACCTGTCATTTCAGTGCTTTCCCACTTGAAATGTTCCTACATCTTGGTCAAAGTGTCACTAAAGGAGTCTCCTCTGCTGGAGAATCAGGCCCATTAGAATCTTCCTCTGGGGAGGCAGAGTGGGGAGGGGATCTGGGTTGAATATGCTAGTGACTTACGAGATGAGTAATCCTCCTCCGAGGTTTCTTCTCTTACCCTCTTGAGGTGGAGCAGACCAGGAGCATGTAGAAACTGCAACCCCTGGGGGGGGGGGGTCTGAAATACATGAGAGCATTGAAGATGCTTTGGGGGAGGGCTTGCCAATCCTTCTGAAGATTAAAAGTAGGGGAGACATGTTTGGTCTTCTGTTTCTTTTTAATGGGAGTATCCATTCCGTGGCATGATGGCGGGCGAACATAGGCCTACACTCAATATCCGAATCCACCTCCTCCTGAACAAGGATGGTCAGAATTCCTCAGGGGCCTTTTAGAAATAATGAATCGGCGATTCCCATTGGATAACCGATGTGGACACCTACGGTATCTTCAAGAACGTGCTGCTATCCTGTTCCAAGGTGACCTTTATTACGGGGTTGGTCTGTGGTTCGGACAAAACCCTGAAAGAATCTCCAGACTACTGATTGGCTCTGGAGGTGCAGCGGAGGCTTTTGGCCTGTATTTCTTTGCCTTCCCCTTTGCCAACAACTCTGCTTCTGAGCCCGAGGGAACCTCCATCCTTTTGGCGAGGTGTTTCCATACATTTATAAAATCATTGACTGAAAGAGAATTAAGCCTACTCAGTTAAGGTTTTCGGGATAAATGACTGGCAGACAAGGCAAGCCTTATGGTCATGGGAAAGCCCAAGAAAGAAAATGCACTGTAGGTGATTGTCTATGTGGAATCAGATGTCCACATTGACATTTGCCCTTCTTGGATGACATTAAACGTCAGACACAAAAGTAAGAAAAGTAAGAAAAGGATTCCCCAATGGGGTAGTTATCTGAGAGCTGAAGCTTCTTCGGTGATTAGACTACAAGCATGGGAAACGCATTCTGTTTGGTGGCAGAGAAGTTTTGAGGATGGTGCACACGTCACTTTTATAGCCTACATCCAATAAAACTATGTGCCATGTACCCCGCACCTTAGGCACTAAAGACTTTTGTATACTGTCCAGCATAGAGTTGCTGGGCAAACAATCTCCCTCATGTAAAAATACTGCAATGGCAGAGTACAAGAATTTCATGATAGCTCCAAAGAAGATATCAGTTGGCGATCTGGGGGATCCTCCTCCCTCATCAAAAATCAGTGTCTTCCATGAGACACTCCATAGGGGAGTCTGTGCGTCTCCTCTTACATGTCTTTTTCTGAAGGACCTCTTCTGTGGGATGTTCATGGGAGGTGTTAAAAGAAAAGGGAAGTTCCTTAGTGGAACTATCTGGAGACCAACTGGAACTGGCTGTCCTAGTGGAGTATGTCTGATAGACTCAGAGCTATGAGCCAATGACAGAAAAGGGGTAGGATACAAGACATGAGATGACTGCTCTCTATGGAGAGAGAGAAAAAAAAAAAAAGCCTTTACCACCTTGAAAGCAGAGGGACCGGGGGGGGGGGGGGAGTTTCCCCCTCCTCGGAGCCAAAGCTTCTGAAGAAGTTAGGTCGGGACCACCCTCAGATCTGTCCCTTAAGGGAAATATCTGATCCGAGCAGTCCAGGGCCGAAGCAATGACAGGGAGACAGACAGATCAACAAAATCTGAGCCAAACCCAACCCCTCGGACTCGGGACCAATATCTCTGCTCATAGACCCACTCTGATCCAAGGGTATCGGAGCATAAACAGTCAGGGAAATCATCTGAGTACAGAAAGGAACTTTCTTCAGAGATCTCTGATCCTGGGACTCAAACCACAGGTCGGATCACAGAGGAAGAAATAATGGACTTCATAGGCACACTCACGGATCCAGCATGGGATGAGCTGGCAAAACCCCTATCTGGATCTGAGCTCTGAGGAATTTACGCATCATCCTATCAACATCTGCCTCTGACAGACTTCTGGAAGACCTAGAAGACACCGGGGCTGAAAACGTTTCTTTGAAGTTTGGAATAACTGCATGGGTAGGGAAGGAGAAATGGGTTTAACTGCTTACTCTGGATTACATCTTCTGTGTGATGTACTGACTCTCGGATCCAAGAGCTTAGTATCTGAAGTAGTAGTAGAGGGTAATAGAGATATCACTATACAGGCAGATCCTTCTGGAGCCAAGGATGACTTCAGATCGGAGGGAAGGACAAGATGTTTAGGATTGGAAGAGGTTTGAGCCCTAGAAGTAGCAGGAAGAAGCCTTTGAGAGTGAGCTTGTTTCGCCTCAGCCAATGCTCTCGGATTAAAAGTAGAGCATACTGTACAGGCCGTATTAAGGTGGTCTTGTCCCAGACAATAAACGCTCTTCTTGTGGGCATCTGAGTTTGGATCTTATGCCCACAAGAAGTGCATTTCTTAAAACCTGTTGATTTGTCTGACATAAGTACCCTGTACTAACAGCATATCTATATATATCTATATCTATCTATATATCTATATCTATCTATATATCTATATATCTATATCTTATCTATATCTTATCTATATCTTATCTATATCTTATCTATATCTTATCTATATCTTATCTATATCTTATCTATATATATATATATAGCAGGTAGAGAGGAGGAGTATATATATATATATATATATCTATCATATATATATATATATCTATATCTATATCTATATCTATATACCTATATATATCTATATATATATATATATCTATATCTATATATATATATATATATCTATATATCATCTCTATCTATTCCTCCTATCTCCATATATCTCCTCCCCTCTTCCATATATATATATATTATATATATATATATATATATATATATATATATATATATATATATATATATATATATAGAGAGAGAGAGAGAGAGAGTGGTTATATATCATCACGGCAACCAGGTATCAGTCACTGCAAATACAGGCCAATCAATCACTGTTAAAAGCATTGTAGCTACAGTTCAGTCTGTGTGTACTCCTAAAACTCTACAGCATGAACTAAAAAGGTTGCTTTTCAAAATTAGATCACTTTTAAAGATTTCATAAACACTACAGCCTGTACCAGATTCTCATTGGCCAGCCCTTCAATTGCTATGGATAAAGAAGTGCATTAATAGAACATAAGCTAATAACTGATGAAACACGTGCCAAAAACAATAAACAACTGAATGAAAAAGCCAAACAAAACCATCTGAGCTTCAGTCTCTCTGAAATTATATAAGTGGATGAGAAATTAAGAGATAATGCAGGCAAAGCAAGCATGAACTGTCCTCCGTCTACAAAGGATATATTCACCATCTGGTAATTTGGGAAGCATTGCATTTTGGAAAAATGGCCTAGATACTCTCTTTACAAGCAGTTTTCTATGAAAGTATCCACCAAAATGCTCAAATTCACCCGCAGAGACTGCACAAGTCCAGTTTCTTAAGGTGTCTCAATGAGAATAATCCCCCTTCCCCGAGGAGTACGTCTTTTTACTTACATTTCCACAATTATAATGGCAAAAAAATATCTTTTTCCTTCCAAAACTGGAGACCAGAAAATAAACCTAGACATGACTATCCACATTCTTTGCTGAAAATGAGTGATTTCTAGCTGTCAAACATCCTCACTCTTCTTGCATGGTTAAAAAAGGGAGATGGGTTTGCCTTGCTTTTTGAATATTAACAAATCTTATGTTCATAATATGCAAGGTGAGACAAGGGCTTACAACTCTGCCAGAAGTACAGAACAAGGTTGCGAAATATCTCATTACAATTACCTGCCAACTAAAGAGCATTAAACTAAATGTGAAAAGAGAATATGAACTTTTACCACTTACTTGGATTTAAAAGGTCTCCTAAAGAGAAGTCGTTAATATGGCATTTTGGAAGAAATCTTGACCTGCAATGAAATAAAACATTTTCAAATGCATCACTAGGACGAAAACGAACCCATTCTAGTCAGTGCTGCAGCATCATTTTAATCGTGTTTCAGCAGTGGCAGTTATGCTCAAAAACAAAGCACAGCTAGTCTCTGAGCCTGTATATATGTTTAAAAAGGTTTAGATGGACAGCTAATACCAGCTGTGTTATTTTCTTCAGTGAGACAACGGGGTGTCAAAGAATAAATCAAAAGGTTTGATGCACATTGCTCTTTTGTGTTTTACAATAACTTTTTAGAAGTGTTCACACTGCTTAATTTACTGTTTTGTATTCTCCCAGTGACAACTTCAAAATACGTCCTAGCAATGAAAGTACCGTAATCAAGAGGAGACATGTACAACTGCTGAACACAGATAGACATTCAGAACAACTATATTAAGTCTGCTCAAGATGCATCATCTGAATATGGTTCATTTACAAAATGCAGATTTCAAAATAATCATTCAGTATAAAAGACAAATACTGCAAGCAATGACAACAGCTGTACATCAAGTGAGTATAAAAAATACTGAAACACTACTTGTATGAAATGATTTACATTTGACAGAAGGTAATCTGCTTGAGGTGCAGACAATCTGGGCTTAGGAAGTATGTAAAACTAAAGGACTGGCAAAGAAGGACAGCAATTGGGCATCCACTGAACAAGTTTATTTGAACCTACTATGCATGCATGGTGGTGCAATGCACTTATGCAGATGCAATCTGGTGGAAAACAGAGGGAATGGAATCACACAAATAGGAGGGCAAAATAATTAAAACTTATTATGAAGGGGAGCATAATGTGGCTTTTACGGCACGGGGGACAACCAGACAGAAGGCTGACTCATTGGAGCCCTCCGCAGAGCTGGTGGACTTGCACCACATGGTCTCTTTCCATGGACATTTTCAGCACTAGCTCTTAGGTTTATCCATTGCCCCATGACACATGTTCCTTATCTACATCACTGATAAGGATGTCTGTTAGTCAAGAGAAAGATTTTTATTCTCAAGAAAGGTCCAATGATTTTGGGCTCTGCAAAGCAGGGTTGCTTCCTAAAAGGAGAATATTCGCAGATGAAGTAGGTTGTGTCTCTCAGACAAAATAGGCACTAAAGGTGACAATGCTTCAAGGAATTTACCTCCCACAGAGACCTAAATATGGCATCAGTCTATGAAAGACCCCATACCTACTGGCAAAACATGACGGTGAACAATTAGTAAAGGATTTCTCAAACTTATTTATTACAGTGATCCTGGAAGTCACCAGGATGAAGCTATACAGACCGACTAATCTCTCGTGCAGCAAAATAGAACTGGGAATGCCAAGGGTTTCACTCATGCAGCAAAATAGAATTGGGGATGCCATGTACTGCTTTCAGCTTTCTGATGTATTTGGATGAGAAGGAGAAAACTTCCTTCTGGGGACATCTTAAGCTTGGGAAAGTACAACTGTGTACACTTACCATAAATGTAGATGTTAGCATGTATTCACTGTTGCAGTCATCACATTTGGGTTTATCCCTGCCAGGGTAGCCCTCGACCGGCCCGAATACCAGAGGCTTAATATTTCTGAGTCGGTTGCTGTCACTTCAGGACTGATGTCAGGTCGTCAGTAGTATAAAATAAGGCAGCCAACGCCATTACATCAGTTTTTCTTGCCCTAACCTGTCAGTAGCCCCCAAGTGGGAGCTGTGGTTCTGGTGGAAGAAACCCACCAGTAGAAAGTAAATACCAATATGTCTCTTGTAAGGAAAGAGAAGATAGAAGAGGGGGATGGAGGGAGGGAAAAGTACAGTGATACCTTAAATTAAT
>NC_056745.1:1369884890-1369920462 GCF_019279795.1 Protopterus annectens
ACTGATCGGTAAATCCTAGCTAAATTCCTGTTGGTTACTACCTCCCGGGTCACCAGGCACTCAATCAAATGTAGCTATGATTCTGTAGAGGCCTTCACTAGGGCAGCTGCCTCTGGCTCTGTCCTTAGGAAATTGGCCTGGCTAAGACCTGGACAATGAAGCCCTGTTTGGCATTGCAGCTGCAGACCTTTTCAAAACTTTGCAAGAGAGGGGAAAGGAGATGAAAGACCTAAAACACCTTAGTTTCTCCTGTCCCAACATTCCAGAGAAATTACCCTTCTAAACCAGCTTTTGTCAGGAGGCACTGCAGACCAGCTCAACTTAAGAACGAGAGATCTGGAAAGAGGCAACAGTCCTTTAGGACCCCTCAACAAACCCCACCTCCAAAACAGCCCTTTCCAGACAGGCCAGGGTCCATCTGACTACCTGGACCCCATTGTTCCCCCCTTCCCTTTTATGGCCTGCTTGGGAAAACATTTCTCAAGATTCTTGGGTGCTTTCAATCCTAAAAACGGGGATACTTCAGGGTCTGGGAGTTGCTACCACCTTTCAGGGGCATCCCCCAGCCACCCAAAAAGCAACTACCACTGTTCGCACCAGTGCTACAAAGTCTTCTGGATTAAGGCACCATTCAACATGTCCCTGCCCATCATAAAGGAAAGGGCTTCTATTCCAGGTTATTCATAGTACGAAGGAAAGAAGGCCTCCCTGGAGACCAATCTTGGACGTCTTTCCTAAACACCTACCTGAAAGTGCCCTCTTTCAGTATGCTCCCCTTACAAACCTAATTTCACCTGATCTTACCTCAAGCCTTTATGGCTTCAATAGATATAAAGGATGGCTATCTTCATATTCCTATCTACCCCAGCTACAGGAAATATCTAAGGTTCTCTGTAGCCTCAGGACACTCGGTCCAAAGGGCAAGGCAGAAAACTTTCTCCCACCCCAAGGGTTTCCACACTGTGCCTAGCACCAGTGGTGGCATTCTGCAGACTGCAGGAAATCCAAATCTTCCCATACTTGAACAATCTTCTTTTCCAAGAAGACAGTCCAGGGGTGCTACACCAGGATCTCAACCGAGCAATCTACGTCGTCCTTTCCCTGGCATTCGCAATAAATTACAAAACAGCAGCCCTCACCCCATCACAGGACCACATTTTCCTGGGATTCAGGATTCAAACAGACCTCGTGAAGGTTTCCCTCCCCACCCAGAAGGCCCAGAAACTCACTGCCTTCTTTCAAAGCCGCCTCCGTGTGTCCCAAATTTCAGCCAGGACCTTTCTCAGGACCCTGGGCTTTATGGCCTCCACCATCCCGATGCTCTCTTTGGCAAATATGCACATGACAAAATGGCAGTGGTACCTGAAATTTGTGTGGGCACAGCACATGCATCCTCTGACGTTCCAAATTCCCCTTGTTCCTTGCCTGAAGAAAGAAATAACTTGGCGGATTCAACAACTCTACCAATCCAGGCCTCCCACTTCATCCTCTTCCAGTACAGGAAATATATACAGATAGTTCAGACAAAGGCCGGGGAGCAGCCTTCAGTGCCATGAAAGCAGAAGGCACCTGGTCACCCTCAAAGAAAAGATTGCATCAAAATAAAAGAAATGAGAGCACTACTCTTGGCTGTTCAGGCCTGTCAGTCTCCTCACCCCAGGCCCCTTAAAAATTCTTACAGACCACATGACAGTGCTCTGGTATGTAAACGAACTGGGTGGACCAGGTCTTATCTCCTTTGCAGACTAGTCCTACAGGTGTGGGAGCTGGGGATCAAATCACAAACACCCCTTTGGGCAGTGTACATTCCCTCCAACATGAATGTTTTGGCAGACCCTCTCGGCAAGTAAAAAAAAAAATACAACCCCATGAATGGATGCTTCACAAGGACATGTTCTTGGGCATTGTCCACCAATGGGGGTATTCCACAAGTGGATCTCTATCTCCCCATGAGCAGACAACTCCCTCAATTTTGTTCCAGAGACCCACACCCTCTGGTCTGGAAGGTGGACATTCTCAGTTTTTCCATGGAGAGAGATGTTCCTATATGCATTCCCTCACCTGCCTCTCATCCCAAGAGTCCTTCTGATGATTTGGTAAGACCAACCAAAAATCTTGTTGGTGACCCCCTTTTGGCCAAAACCGCATTAGTTCCCCCTGACTCCTGCATTTAGCCTAGGGCATTCACCACAAGTTGCCCCACAGAGAAGACCTACTCACGCAACACGAGAAATCCTCATTCACCCTCACTTGTCAACTCTGCAGATGACACTGTATTGGTGATAGGGTCTTAATTCCTTTCAGACACCTTTTTCCAGAGGATTTGCTCAGGGTACTGCAGGAGGCCAGAAAACCCAATACAAGGAAATCTTACTTCTCCAAAGGGAAAAGATATTTGTCATGGTGTCTCCCACATAATACGGACCCACTAACAGTGCATGTCCCCACAGTCCAATCATACCTGTGAGTTGTTGGATGCTGGACTAACATTTTTCAGTGAAGTGCACATGTCAGCCATCTCTGTCCATCTACCTCTGTCAACTGACTTCCAGTTTTGAGGCCAAACAATTCCTGAAAAGCATCCTTCACATGAGACACCCCCCCAAGGATACCCGTTCTGACTCCCTGGGACCTTAACTTTGTCTTGGAAAAATTGACCCTGGCTCCCTTTGATCCAGCAGCTTCTGCCTGTCTAAAGTTTTGGTCCTGGCAATCGCACCAGTCAGAAGAGTTTCTGAACTCCAGGCCCTTATGGCTTCCCAATGGCTTTCCCTCCCTTCCTAGTGTTCCATAAGGACATGATCTCTCCCCACCAGCCCCTCCTTATTGCCTAAGGTGGTCGACTAGTTATCACTCAACCAAGCGATACACCTTCTCACCTTTTCCCCCTTCTTCCCAAACCTGGTCGACTAGTTATCACTCAACCAAGCGATACACCTTCTCACCTTTTCCCCCTTCTTCCCAAACCAATGCAGAAAGCAGCTTTATTTGCAGATATTTCATACCTGGCAAAACCAGAAAGACATTGCAGTGTTGTGGAACATTTTGAGACCGTTTCAGATCTTTTCAGGATACGAAAATTATAAAATGAATGAAGCTAAAACAAAGGCAATAGTGATAAATTATGTAGCCACACACGAACTGATTTGGGAATACACAAATTTTTGTCTGGACATGATAAAATGAAGTATTTAGGAGTATGGATTAAAATTTATTTTAGTGTGGCAGATAATGATATGTGGAAAAAGACTAAACAAAAGATGATACAAAAACTGAGAAAATGGAAGCTTTGTTATATGGTTATGGATAGTAAGACACAAGCAGTTAAACTATGCCTGACCTGTGTACAAGACTAAAGGGACTAAACATTTTATCAACCAGAAGAGAAGCTGTGGGTATCAATAAAGCGCTGAAAGACTTTATCTGGGAAGGGGAAGCTTCCATTAAAAAAGGAATAATTAATAGATCATATAAAATATTCCATGATAACTATAAGTATCACTCAGAGGAGGTTAGAAAGGATAGGGAAGAGAGACTGGATAAGCAATTTACAAAGAAACAATAAGAGGATATATGTACATCTCCCAGATAGGCAATAAAATCTAGAAGGTTTATGATTTTTGCCTGGAAATGTTTACTTAGATATTTTCATACCCCAAGTAGACTCTAGACTTATTTTTCCTCAGCAGACAGCACATGTTGGAGGTGTGAAGAGGAAGAAAGAGTAATTGGGAACATATTTTCTGGGAGTGCAGTGAGTTGGTGGATTTTAGGGATTCCCTGCAGGATGCACTCTTTGAGATGCTGGGTGAGCATATTGATTTGATGAGGGAGAGGATTCTTCTGTGCTATACAGAATCGGAATTGCCCAGACATGGTAAGGCCATGCTGTGTCTAATAATGGTGGTTGCCAAAAAAGCAGTTACTAGAAAACTGAAAACAAAATGTAAACCAACTGTACTGGAAGTACTGAATATTTTAACAGAGGTAAAACAACTGAAACTGAAATCTTTAGAAAAGGGTGGGAGCAAGCTACATAAGAAAAAATGTGAATTGTGGGAAAAATACAAAGAAGATAGGAGGTTTAAAAGGTGGCCGGACTTGAATGAGCTATGTAATGTTTGGGTGAGAGATTGGGTAGATTATAAGTCATGTATAATGTTTGCAAGTGGGAGTGTGTCAGTATGGTTTGTGATGTAAAATGCTTGCAACTACGATTGTGTCTGTGTGGTTTGTTTTCATTTA
The DNA here is from genome assembly GCF_019279795.1 of Protopterus annectens. Taxonomy (NCBI): domain Eukaryota; kingdom Metazoa; phylum Chordata; order Ceratodontiformes; family Protopteridae; genus Protopterus; species Protopterus annectens. The sequence continues at coordinate 1,369,889,136 of NC_056745.1, forward strand.
TATGAATGTATGATTGCCTATGTAGTAAGTGATGGATTAATAAGGATGTCCCTTGTTTGAAAAAAAAAAGCAGGAATTAAATAATTTATGCAATATTGTTTAGGTTATGTGATGAATAGCAATATATGTTAAGTATGTTTATGTTCATATAGTTTGATTACTTTTATATAAATGTAAATTTGCGTGTGTCAGAAGTGATAATTCAATGAAGACGTTTGGAAAAAAAGAAAAACACGGCAGAGAGTTCTGCACACTTTGGATGTACACCGACAACGTAGGTTTTATCTGGACAAAACCAAGAGCATCAGGAAATCAGACCAGCTGTTTTGTTTACTTTCACCCTAGAGCCCTAGGACTCCCAGTCATCAAACAGACTGTTTATGACTGGATCTCTAAGGCTATCACCTTCTGCTATGAACACCATGGAAAGAGCTTCCCCTCCTCAGTTAAGGCTAATTCTACCAGAGCCATGGCTTCATCTGGTGCCTTTTTCAAATGATTGTTCACCATTTCCATTCTGGAGGCAGCTACTTGGTCTTCAGTCAATACCTTCACCAAGCATTATAGACTGAAAAACATTTCTAAATCTGGGGCAGGGTTCGCTAGGGTCATTCTCCATGGCTTCCTGCAAAGCTCCTTTGCCCCTACCTCCTCCCTCTCCTTCTTATGAGCTTTTGCATTCTCCCTCATGTAAAGAATACTGCAGTAGCAGAAGAGAAGGACATAAATTAGTTGTGTAAAATCTTACCCTAATGTTGGATGTTGTCCTCTTCTCTGTTGCAGTATTCTATGCCATCCTCCATCCCCCTGCATTTGTTCTTCCTTGGATGTACCTAGCCCACATACCTATTTTTCAAGTGTTCTCCCTGGGACACTCATTTCTGAGGATGATGCAAACGTATGTCACTTTTATAGCTTACGTCTATCAGACTACGTGCCACATACTGTGCACCTTGGGCACTGAAGACTTTTGTATACTGGCTGAAGTTGGGTCACTTTGGCAGGCAGTCTTCCTCATGTAAAGAATACTGCAACAGAGAAGAGAAGGACCTGTAATGTTATGGTAAGATTTTGCACAACTAATCTTTGGTTGTTCCAAACTCCTCAAGGATCTGTGTTCCTGCAGGCTTTTGGTTCTGGACCATCTGTCTTGGGTGACCCCCCCCCCCCCCCCAGTCCAGTGGATGAACATATTGACCTGGTTTCTCACTGGGAATGGAAGGAACCGGACACTGTAGAGCCCATTCCCAAGCACCTGGATCAGTTTTTGGCCCATCCTTCAGACAGACGTCACTGGAACAAAGGAGTCCCTGTTGATGTTATGGTAGTAGTGGTAGCCACTAAGAAAGAGCTAGCAGAGCTTAGCTCTTCTGTCCATCTGCCGAACAGGGAGTCCAGAGCGTTGGACAGATCTGCCTCAGCTGCTTTTGCTTTGAGATCGCTTAATTATCTGGCACATATTTTACTAGGCTGCAGAGAGGTTTGACTTGACTATCAAATACTCGAGTCCATGCCTGCTGAGTATTTCAAAAGGACTTCCTCTCAGTTGGCCACTCTTTTGTCTATTTCAAATACTTCGATGAGGTTGATCTCTCCTACAGCTGAAGGTACCGCACGAGCAGCTGGTTTATGTATCGCCATAAGGAGACTCGCTTGGATATGGCTATGTGACTTTGCGGAGCCCTTTAAGAAGTCTTCTGTTAATGCCCCATTTGATGGCACTTCCTTGTCTGGGTCATCAGTCAAGGATACGCTCAGCCGCAGCAAACAAGAAGGAAAGACCCTGTCTACTGTGGGAATCGTTTGTACCCCTCAACGGACTTCCTCTAGAACACACACAGTTGGTAAGATGTTGTACTGTAAATCTCTGGGACCTTTCCAGGAGTCATGTGGGAATAAGTCCCCCAGAGGCAGATGAGGAGGAAATTTTAACGGTAGGCATCGCCCCAGAGGCAGAGGAGGAAATTTTAATGGTAGACATTGCCCTAGAGGCAGATGATGCCTGCAGAACCAGGGCTTTAGAGATTCCTTTTCAGATTGGCCCTATCAGCACTCCTGAAGCACTGCCTGAATTTTCAACTCTGGAGGCAGTTGGGGGTCGATTCTCTTTGCACCTAAATTCCTGGACAAATGCCGCAACAGATTTACTGGTGCTAAAAATAATATCCAGAGGTTACTACATACCCTTTTCCCTTCTCTCTCCTTGTGTAAGGAAGAAATTTCCTGATGTTCCACCCAGTCAGATAGCTGCTAGAAAAGTCATCCTGCTGGTCCCACCCAACCAGATAGGATTTGGAACTTACTCATGCTTTTTACTGCCAAAGAAAATAGGGTAGCTTAGACCTATTTTGGATCGAAGTGGTTTGAACTAGTATGCAAAGAAGGCAAAGTATCGAACGGTCACTGTTTAGTCCATTCCGTCTTTGAACAAGGATGACAGGGTGTGCTCTGTAGACCTTCAGGACACGTGCTTTCATATAAAAATAGACAAATGATCCAGAAGACATCTTTGCTTTTCTGAGAGCCAGTTATAACCACAGCTCTGCCCTTTCGCCTCACCAGAGGCCCCAGGCTGTTTACCAAATGCATGGCAGTAGTGGCAGCTCACTTGAGGCTCAAAGGATTTCAGGTGTTTCTATATCTAGATGATTGGCTCCTCATCGCCCCCTCCAGGTGTCAACTTCAACAAGCCATGGACTATTTGCTCCAGTTTTGTAACACCATGGACAATTCAATCTTACGAAATTGAAGCTTGCTCCAGTTCAGAGCCTGAAATTTGTCAGAACACTTTTGGACACTACAACTCAGGTGGCATCTTTACCTTTCCACCACATTGCTTCTTTAAAACATCAGTCACAGGATAACCTTTCTCATCCTTTTCCTGCAGCAAGGTTAGTGATTTGAGTACTGGGGTCTGTCAGCTGCCATAATGCTGTTTTCCCAAGCATGCTTCTTTGTACAGCCAAGGGTCCATTGAAGAATTTGCATAGTGGTCCATTGTACATCAGCCTTTCTTTTCAAATAAAACTCGCCCTGATTTGCAAGCATCACATTTGTTGGTGGATTCAGTTTGATCTCTTTCTGTGCAGATCTTTTGTTCTTCCAAGTCCATTTGCCACAGTGATCACAGATGCTCCCAGCTGCAATTGGGGTGGCATTTCTTGGGAAGGACTGTCCAAGGCATGTAGTCCCCCCAAGAGATCAAATTGCACATCAACATCCTAGAGGACGAACTCCGCTTTATCCCATGTGCAGAGAGTTCATGAGAGTTTGAGAATTGGTGATCTCTTCAGACCACTTTCTTTTTGTGACTCATATCCGAGGGAAAACCAATGTGCTGGCAGACAAACTAAGCTTATCTGTTCTGATGACTCACAAGTGGTGTCTGTCAGTGGTGAATATGATCTTCAGGCAATAGGTCACAGCAAGGGTCGATCCCATTTTCCACCCTTCTCAACAACAAGTGCAGAAAGTACTTCGCTCTGATCCCTCTCAAGGGGAGTCACTGAGAAATGCTCTGCTTCACACTTAACCCTAGGGTCTTCTTTGTTTACCTTCCTCTTCAACAGATTCCAAAATTCTTACAGAAAGCAAGCAGGCTGAAGAGCTCAGTAATCATCATGTCCCTTTTCTGGCCTCTGCAAATATGATTCCCCTTTCTATGGTCTCATCATCGTTATCCTCCATGGATACTGTAGTTTCTTCAGGATCTCCTGTCTCACCAATCAGGGTTTCAACATCCCAACCTTCACACCCTCAAGTTAACTACATGGTTTATCCACTTCCACTAATAGTCCAGGCTCTTCCCCAGTTAGCGATATTTTGGCTTCCCAAAAAATTTCTACCAATATAATTTATAGAAGCAAATGGAAAAGGTTTTCTAGTTGGGCTTCTAACTAGAGCATCAACCGTTTTTCAGCTCTAACTTCTTCTATTCTTCATTTTTCTAGCAACCCTTTTTAAAGTAGGGACCAGTTTTTCTACAATTAAACGTCAGTTGTTAACAAGTTTCTAACTTCCTTTCAAGAAATCTTTCTCCCTGGCTTCTTCCGGATTATGTAAAGCATTTATGAAGAGCAGTTTTCTTCTCAGACCTCCTGTAAAGGATCCTTCACCACCTTGGGACCTTACTGTGGTTCATGAGTGTTTAACTCAGAAGCCCTTATGTAATCTAAAATTTCTGTCATGGAAAACTGTCGTCTTGGTAGCTATAATTTCAGCAAAAAGAATTTCTGAACTCCAGGCTCCATCAGCAAAACCACCTTGCGTTGTTTTTATTAGAGACAGTTTCTCTGTGGGCTTAACCCTTCCATTGTACATAAAGTGGCCTCTGAAAATAACATCAACCAGTTCATTAGTTTACCAGTCTTTTTTTCCAAAATTTTGTAATAAGGGAGAGTACATGCTACATCTCCTTTATGTGCACAGACAACTATGCTTTTATCTTAACAGAGCAAAACAGTTTAGAAGGTCAGATCAGCTGTTTGTATCCTTTTCCGTAAATCGTCTGGGTCAGTTTCTAAAGTTACCATAGCTAAATGAATTGTAGACTGCATTTCACTGATTTATTCTCAAAAAACTTAAATTTTACAAAGACCTCCCCAAGCTTATTCAACTCGATCCTTGGCTACCTCATCGAAATTTTGGTTAAGGACATCTGTTGATGACATTTGTGCAGCAGCCACATGGTCAAAAGCTCATACCTTTATTTCACATTATAAGTTCAATATCATATCCAGAAAAAGAGCCTCCTTTGGCTTGGCAGTACTCCATAATATCCTTCAATGAGGACCACCCAAGGTCTATGTAGCTGCGGTCTGCGTCCCATTAGTGAGGAAGAATGAAAAGGACATGAGCTGTTTAAGTTATGTACTCACCATAACTTGGCATCTGTGCTGTCCATTTTCATTCTTCTCACCTTCTCTCCCATCCGTTCCCCAACATTTTTCTTCTGGAAGAACCTATTGGACTATGTTTTGGACCCTACTGTTCCAGGTTTCAGTCCTGTCTTATTTCTCTCTATCCTATTTCTCTCTTGGCGAAGTGGGAGATTAGGCAGCAAACTCTGTCTGAAGCAATGGGGATGGAATAAAGCATTATAAGTAGAGGGAGCTGCTTGAGAGCTGGATCTGAAGTCTATTTTATGTGGCAGAGTCTGATCCGAGGATCAGATCTGAAGCTATTGGTGAGGAAGAATGAAAATGGTGAGCAGAGAGGCCAAGTTATGGCAAAGTGCATAACTTGTACTGCGTTTTATTTTTACTGCTACCCAGAAGATTTCTGTATGTGACTATCATTATTTTATGTGCGAGAACCATCAGTGATGCTGTTTACACACCGCCATACTCGCACATTCACCTTCAGGGAAACTGGAGAAGTTCCATCTTACCTCCTGCATGTTTTTGAGATGTTGGGTTTAAACAGAGCACATGGATAGTTAAACACACACACAGGGCATACAGCATCCACAGAGGAAAAAACTCTGCTAAAAACTCAAGCAGAAAAAAGCACTGCTTTTACATACATCCTGTTCCTGCCAAACCAGCAAAGATGGTCACCTTTCATGTGTAAGGTCTATTTTTGAGATAAGTAAAATTAATGGCTGACTTATTACTCCTAAATACACTGCAACCATGCACCCCCCAAAAAACAAGTAATTGCAATGCCAAGGATGTTGGTGCTAGAAAATGAAATACATTATAGCCAGTTTATTACCGATTGCACTGCACCCCCCCCCACGCACACATGCATAAGCCATAGTAATTACTAGTTTTACAATGATTTCAGCAAGAAGCAATACACATTGTGCAACACTAGTAATGCCACACCATAGGTTCATACTAGGCTATCTGCCCTAGGGCATTTATAAGCCTAGCCAGAGTGTGTTTGGCTTTCGCCACCCATTTTAAATGAATTTTGCTATGCCCTTTTTCGAGGTTAGTATACTGTGCCTCTGTCTAACAGTGACACAGTGATACCCGGGGTAAACCTACGATCTCCCATCCACTCATCAAGATTCCTCTTGAAGAGAGTCAATGAGGGACTCTGCCTAACCTGGACTGGGATTTTATTCCAGAGTGAGGGGAGCCTCAGGGTTATGAATCTGTCCCTCCAGCATGTCCTGTTTATTTCAGTGCTGAGGTTCAAGTCTCTCGAGCGCGTAGCTCGATGGAATTTGGATTTTCTGAGGTGCAGCATGTCCATTAATTCCGGGTTGGACATGGCTTTATACATCAGGCACAGATTGCCTCTGAGCAGGCGGTACGCCACTGAGTAGAGCTGGAGTTTCTTTAACCGGGCAGCATATGGCATCTGTTTGAGCCCTTTGATCCTCTTGGTGAGGTACTTTTGGGGTCTTTCCAGTTGCTGCAGGTGTCTGGTAAGGTACATCCCAAAAGGGGCATTGTACTCAATTATGGGCCTGATGAGGGATGAGTAAAGAGGCACAATGACCTCCCCTGATCTAGATGTGAATCCCTTCATGATTAGGTGGGCTGTATAAAATGTTTTTCTAACCACTTTGGCCACGTGGTTGTCAAATGAGAGACTGCTATCAACTTGGGTCCCCAGGTCCCTAATTACTACTTCTGTACTTAATGGATTACCACCTATGTGGTAATTTGTGGGCACTTTGTTTTTGCCAAATGGGATGACTATACACTTTGGCATTTAGCTTGAGGCCATGACTCTGGCACCAGTTGTCTGTTTCTATAAGGCCCTTTTGGAGGATGCTTGTGTCATCTGGAGAGTCTATTATGGCGCCCAGTTTGCAGTCATCTGCGAACTTGGTCAGCCACAGTCCTTCCGTGTTGGCCTGTACCTCCGAGAAATATATACCGAACAAGAGAGGTCCCAGGACTGAGCCTTGTAGGACGCCACTTGTAACTGGTTTGGAGTCTGACATGGCTCCAGCAATTCTAACCATGTGGGTTGGTTCTGTCCTTGAGCCAGTTTGCAACCCATCTAGTGACATAGGGGTTTATATTTAAGCTGATGAGCTTATCTATAATGCCCGAGTGGGGTATTGTATCGAAAGCTTTTGCGAGGTCCAGGTAGGCTGTGCGGACCACCTTCCCCTCGTCAATGGCCTTGGTGACTGTTTCAAAGAAATCGACCAGGTTTAAGAGGCAGGATCTGCCCTTAACAAAGCCGAACTGGATAGGATCCAGTGTCTGTAGGTCCCCAATATCTTTATTTATGAGATCCATGATGATCCTTTCCATAGCTTTGCAGACCAAGCTAGTCGGCTTATGGGGCGATAGTTTCCAGGATCCGTTGAGGCACCACCTTTGTGGAGAGAGACCATTGTTGCTGTACACCACTCTTTGGGTACATATCCTGTAGTAAGGCTGAGATTGAACAGTGGTTTTATGTTTGGGTTGAGCTCTTGTTGGAGTTCATGTAGGACGCAGCCTGGGACACCGTTTAGTCCCGTTGATGATGTGTTTTTTGTTTTGGGGAGGGGGGCTCTTACCTGAGCATCTGAGATGTCAGGGGGGCAGCACTCTGCTGGGATAGATATTTGCCCTTTTGGTGGGGGGGGGAGAAGTTTGCGCTGAACCTGTCAGCTAGGATGTTGGCAATGTCTGTGAGTTCGGTGTATTTTTTGTCATTTTGGACTAATTCTGAGCATATCTGGGAATTCCCACCCAGGTTCCTAACATAACTAAAGAAAGCCTTGTGATTATCCTTAGTGTCCTGTGCAATTTTTCTCTCAAAGTTGGCCTTAGACTATTTTATAAGTGCCCGTAGTTTTTTGCTAATACTGATCAGAGATGCCTTCCCTTTTTGTGATTTTGCTCTATCATGTAGTAGCTTCCTCCTTCTATTGTATAGTTTGTTTATGGCTGGGGTCCACCAGACAGGTAGTCTGCCTTTGGAGGATTGGGTCTTGGTTTTATTTGGGATTGCATGATCCATGCATTCCTGAAGGTGTTCATAGAATGCGTTTATAAAGGATTCTGCGGTCTGGGCCGTATTTTCCACAGGCCCAGGGGCTTTGAAGGATTCCACCTCGGTTTTGAGGAGTGTGAAATTTGCTTTAGAGAAGTTTTTCACTGTGGTTTTCTGGGCAGGGGGTGGGGTCGGGATGTGAATGCCCAGTGAGATTAGTTTATGGTCTGATCTTACCAGTGAGGGATACACTTCTGGTCTGGAGCATAGAGTCCTCATGTTGGTGATGATCAGGTCCAGTTTGTTTTCCCCTCTTGTGGGAGTGGTAACAAGTTGTTCCATAGCATTTGAGTTTATGAATTCTAGGAACCTTTGGGCTAGGGTGTTGGAGCTAGAGTAATGCTCCCAGTCTATGTTTGGGTAGTAAGTTGCCCAATATAATGGTGTTTGGAGAGACCTTCATATTTTCCAGTGTTCTCAGGAAGGCCGGGTGGGGTTCCTGGGTTTGGGAGGGTGGTCTGTAGCAAGCTATAAAACTGGAAGGCAGTTTTACCCACTGTTAGTTGCACATGGATAGTCTCTGATGCTTCGTGCTGTGCCACCAACCTGGAGGTGTGGGTATCTTTGACTAATATTGATACTCCCCCCTCCTTTTGTGGTTCGGTCCAAGTTTTGGGGCCGAAAAGCATGGTATGAGGTATAACCTGGTAGTGCTGGGGTGCTCTTGGGAGCCTTGAACCAGGTTTCTGTTACTGCACAGATATATATGTTCTCCATGCTAAGGAGAGTTTCGAGTGCGTGCATCTTGAGGTTTAGACTTCTGGCATTGAGTAGCATTACTCTTAGTTTCTTATCCCGTGTGATACCTATGGAGGTGGGTTTGTCTTTTGAACCTTGCCTAAAAAAGGCACTATGGGGGTAGCAAGAGCCTTTGCCAATATCCGAAAGCCCAGGGGTAACAGGTGCAAGCCATCCCTAGCGAAGCATCGTGGCTTGTCGAGCATGTCATCCCAGGCCGACAGGCATTGGATCCCCTTTGAATGACACCAATACTTAACCAAGTTGTTGAAATTGATCATCTTGTCTTCATATTGTGGCATCATTCTTGGTGAGGGTAAGATGCTACTCAAGGTCAGGGTCATACCGGCCTGGGCTACATGCTCAGAGAGCTCCTCTGTCTCTTTTCATGTAGTCCAGGGAGGTACGTCTCAGGTCATTCACACCAGCATGGACAATGACAGAGTCATATTTGTACTTGCCTTGGAGTGACCTGAGTGCTTGCGTTATGTGGCGGATCCTAGCGCCCGACAGGCAGCTCACCGTGACATTCTCCTTCTTCAACCTGGTGAGCGGGATGTCTGTGTGCCTGACTATAGAGTCACCTATTACAAGTGTATCAGGTGTGTTGTTTAGCCTTAAGGACTGTGACTGTTCGGCACACTGGCTTTGTGAGCTGTGTGTGGCACGTGTTTTGTTTTGGGGTAGCGGTTGCTTGGGTGTCTGCTTTGGAGGTCTCTGCTGCTCAGGCAGATTTTTATTTAGAGCCTCCGAGTATGTTTTTGTGTGTTTGTGTTTGGTTTGCTGTCATGGTAGGTCTGTGCAAGACTGGAATTGTAGTGAGTGTGGTTTCCTTCTCCTCCTGACTGGTTACGCCAGTACTGAGTTGAGAGAGCTTAGCCTCCAGTTTGGCTATATGATTGCTTCTCTCATGTGTTGGAATTTGTTGGGAGGAGGAGAGGGTTGTCTGTGTAAATGAGGCAGTTGTAACATTGCCTCAAGATTCCCAGATTCACCAGCTGGACCAGAGAGGAGATTGACAACTGACCTTTGGGCATGCTAGAATAGTATTGGGAATTCCTTTATAATTGAAAAAAAGGGCCAATGGGGAACAAGGTACTCAAGGGGCATTTGTGAGGGTGTAGTGCTTTTAATTTTTTAGTGCTGACTTGTATAATTGCTTTAGTGAGCAAGTGCCAGGTAACTTGAATGCAATGTGTTACAGGTAACTTAAATGCAAAAACGACAAACAGTAACTTTCTTTCAAGTGAAACAAGGAAATAAGTACAGTAAGCAATGCAGATATCACTAGGGATCCACAGAAGCGCTGAAAAGCCACGTTTTACGTGGAATTAGCTTTTCAGGGAAATAACAAGCAAACAAACAACAAGCATACACACAAAGTTAGATTCAGCAGGCCTGGATCTAGTCTGTTGCAGCAAACAAGGTATACCAGTTTCAGTAAGAAGCAGTTCAAAATATGCAGGCACTATAAGCCTGTAACCAGAAATTCCCAGCTCAGAAGGGCAGAGTCCAGCCTCTCCTTCCACAAAAGTGCAGACCACAAACCCTCTTAATGTTAAATAACTGGCCTGAAGCCCAAGTGCTTAAACCAGAATTAATACACTTTTAGAATAACAGACACTGAGCCCTCAATCAGCAGTTCCCAACTTAAAAGGATGTAAGCTACCTGTTCTGCCACTACAGTGCAGACCACAAACCTTCTTAATGTAAAACAACTGGTCTGAAGCCCAAGTGCTTAAACTAAAAGGCTTAGAATGAGTTACACCAAGCAGTAATAAATACAATTGAGTACTTTTAAGATGACGCAAAAGCAAAATAAAGTAGGAAGAAACACAAATACAGAAAAAAAATGCATCTGCTTTTAAAGTGGAAAGAGAAAAGAGTAGCAGAAACTAAGCTGGTTGGCCTTCTCAAATGTTCTCCCTGCACAGGGTAGAATGAGGTAATGACACTAGACTGGGAGGAGGGTCCCAGATCAAATTTACACTAGGGGCGGGCAACTGCAAAAATGTTTCTCCCAGCTGAAAAGCAGCACTGAGCCTTTAAATGAAAGTTTTAAACAGCTAAAGGAGCCTCTAGAGAAAGTTTAACTGCAACATGTTTTCAGAAACTAACAACCCAACATGTTTTCAGAAACAAACAACCCAACAGATGCTTAATAAAAGTGGACAATTTCCAGTTAATACCTCACACACAGTGAAACTAGCTAGAAAAATACACAGTACACAAAGTGCTATAAATAACAAAGAAGTAAAGAACAAAATAAACAAAAAAACAGGATACTTAATGTTCTATATTATAGCTCCGAGTTTCCTCAGTGTTCTTCCTTCGATCAGTTCAGTGTGAAATGGCAGAACACTCAACTGAATTTCTTAGGTAACAGAAAGTTGAAACCTGAGACAGCTTTTAAGAAAGAAATCTCAAAAGAACCAATGAGGTGCTTAGTCTAAGCTGTAATCCAGGTGACCTCAGTCGGCCAATGACCTCAAATAATTCTCTCTCACTGAAATGCCTGATGGCTTTGGCTAAACCAAGATGTCCCTGAATATGTGCTCAGACACCCAGCCTCCACAAACACTAGGCCCAAATACACGCCTGAATATGGAAATGCTACAAATATCCCCACTACTTGGAACAAACTGCAGAAATGTTTCTCCCAGCTGAAAAGCAGCAGTGAGCCTTTAAATGAAAGTTTTAAACGGCTAAAGGAGCCTCTAGAAAAAGTTTAACTGCAACAAGTTTTCAGAAGCAACCCAACAGATGCTTAATAAGTGGACAATTTCCAGTTAATACCTCACACACAGTGAAACTAGCTAGAAAAATACACAGTACACAAAGTGCTATAAATAACAAAGAAATAAAGAACAAAATAAACAAAAAACAGGATACTTAATGTTATATATTATAGCTCCGAGTTTCCTCGGTGTCCTTCCTTCGATCAGTTCAGTGTGAAGATTGAGAACTGCTTTTTAGCAGTGGTCAGACAAGAGCAGGGGTAATTCACTTTCATTTGCCTCATTGAGGAGTACTGCATATCTGTTAATGTCCCTGATTCACAGATTTTTTCCTCATAAAAAGTTTAATTTGTTAGTCATTCAGGATTACAGGCAGTCAGTAGAGTTGCATACTTATTATTGTCCAAATGATGCAACACATGTTCATCTATAATGTTTTAAGTTAGAGAAATTTTTTAAAAATGTTTCTGATTTTGAGCCTTTATTCTGCTATTATTTTAGCTTTGAATGGAATTATTGAGCAAAGTAGTAGCATCTGGTGCCCTGCCAGTATTTATAAAATTCCTTGAAAGAGAAAACCATCCCTGAAGATCTGAAGCATCGTCCCTTCTTAAAATCCAGGGTAATCACTGAGATTGGTCACTCTTGGCTGCTGATCTTTAGTGCTTATCTTGCTCATTTTCATTCACTGATTACCAGCTTTATACTAACATGGTCGTATCACAACCCTGTTTTGATTTAAAGAATGTACTGGAAAATGAATTTATTTCTTATTTCGCCCTGACCAGCAGCAACATTTGAAGGCTCCCCTCATAGTTAAGGATAAGTTGTGGATTGGGGGTGCTGCTGCTGTGGGTATTTCATGTACCTAAAGCTGGCTATGATGATAGTTTTAACTGATAGAATGCTCACCAGCAGGATTTAACAAAGTCAATGGCACTTGTCATTGGTAAAACATTTAGTTGTGAAGCTTGCTACTACACCCAGAGATGTCTTTGAATTTTAAAGAAGAAATGTTGCCACTCCTTAGGATTCTTCATCCTGTGTGTTAATTACCCACCTGTTTTAAGTACACATGGTTACTGTACTAGATTTTGTTGGTTTGACATGTAACAGAATATCAAAGTAAGATCTAAATGGCTGGAGACTGCAGGATTTGCTAGTGCCTAAAGCTAGCTATGGCTAACCTAAGCATTTGTTAAGACAACTGGCTGCACTTCGTGGCATGGTTGCTGCATTAGTCATTTTTGTTGTACTGGAACTTGAGGGAGGTTGAGAAGGTGGTAGAAGATGCTAGCTAACGCTCTACTTACAGTGGATATAAAAAGTTTACACACCCCTGTTAAAATACCAGGTTTTTGTGTTATAAAAAATGAGACCACACTAAATCATTTCAAAACTTTTCCCGCCTTTAATGCGAACTTTTGTTTGTTTTTCAGTTGAATTGCACAAGTTAATCTGTTGGGAGAAATAAATAAAAAATGTACAATAAGCTGGTTGGATAATGGATAATATGCTCCGCCTCAGGCGACCCAAACGTTTGGCTTATATACATAAGCTTAGTCTGGCTGCTATAAGGTGCGTGGGATGTCACAGGCAGGGGCCATAAATGTGATGTCTGCGCACACAGACCTCAAAACTTCTGTACAGCAGTTGAATGTCAGCTTTCTCATTCAGCTGCACACTACTGACTCCAACAAAGATAAGTACCCTGTTGGGGAATTGTTTTCTACTTTTGACTAAGCTTAGGTTGCTGTATAGCTTTTATTTAACTGATTCTGTCCATGTCCTCTAGGAAGGGAAAATTAATTGCGTTCATCAAATTCTGCACAAAGACAGCCACAACCTCTGCTCGTTTTGCTTAGGCCTGTCCCATGATTACAAAGCTATTACAAAGCTATTCATCTGCCAGTCGTTTGTTCCTAAAACACTGCACGTCTGTCTTGCAGCCCTTAAGCTGCTCGTTGAAAACCAGCATCTAAAGCAAATGGCCTTCTGTATGGATCCTGAACCGGCCATCTCGTCCAAAACGCCAAAGAAGGCCAAGGTGTCTAAGCCTGAGATTGCACCTCCGAGTACGGGACGTCCCACCAGCTTCCAGTCTAGGGATTGAGGAACGTCTGTTAGGTGCAGTGACTGGTGGGTACCACTTCGGAAGCTGCCCTTGCTTCTCTGGCCTGCACGTTCACGGCGGTATCTGCGACGTTTGTCTCCATGTATGGGGGGACCCAGGTTCTCCTGAATGGCCAGTGCTGTCCACCACCTCTGAGGAAGGGGCTTCTACCTCTGGTCTGATGTCTGATACTAGGCCTACACCAGCTCAGCCAAGACTTCTTCCCTGAAAAGAAAGCAAAAGACTAAGCACATATCTTCCCCAACAAAAGATGTTGCTGACTGGCAGGCATTCCCCCAGTCCCTATTTCAGGCCTTTTTGGCCCAAAGGCCTATGGCTTCTCAATCTACTGCTCATCCAACCTTGAGCCCTAGGTCTGATTCTGCTGGACCTATGCCACTACCTCATACAGAAGACGAAGACTCTTCCTCCTCCTGATTGAGTCCCTTTCCTATGCCTCACAGCTAGCTTCCCCCTTGGAATATTGCTCTCCTGACGAGGATTCTTTGAAAGGGGATTCTGCACCTGAGGACATTAACTTTGGGGGGACCATCTTCAGAATGACTGAATATTTCAAGTAGGATACCACCTAAATGACAGAGGTGTAGAAGAGATATTTCGAGCTTCTGCTATTCCTCCTGTAATTCAGCATACTTGGACACCTTTGCCTCTGCTCCCAAGACCCCTGAATCTCGGCCACCCACCCCAGAGAGACCAGACAGGTTCTACAAAGTTCTAAATTCCTCATAACATCATATGGCAGACCCTGCTGTGAGTGCTGCCTCAGCAGACAAACAATCCAGGCAACTTCCCTCTTCCCTACTGCCATCAGATAAGACAAAAGGTGATGGACAGAATAGGAAAGGTTTACATGTCTTTAACTCTGTCTTTTAGAGCCATCAGTTACCAAACCCATATGATTAAGTATGCTCTAGACCTGGTCTCCCAGGCCTCAACACTGCTCTCCTCAATGCCAGATTCTTCAAACAAATCTCAGGTTGCTTCTAAGCTCTCTTTGGCTGCCCAAGTAGCCAGGCATTCCATAAAATGCAGCTACAATGCTGCTGAAGCATCAGTTAGATCTGCTGTATCTGCCTCAGTTCTGCGTAGGTACTCCTGGCTCAGGCTACAGCCCTTGCCAGATGATTTTAAAAACAAAATCATGGATGTCCCTCTTGAAAACAAGTTCCTTTCTGGAAAGCAGTCAGCAGAGCTTTTTTAAAAATCTACAAGAGAAAAGCAAAGAGCTGCAGGATCTCTATCATCCCTTTGTCTCCCCAGTCCTCAAGTTTCATAGGAACTACCAAGCCAAGTTGTGTCAGAAAGGCCTCTGGACCCCCTTCTTGTAAACCAAGAAAAAGTACCAGGAAGCCTCCTTCCTCCAGCACTGCCTCCTCTCACACTACTCCAAGGCTTCCCTTTCCTGACAGACCTAACAATGCATGACTGAGACACCCTTATCTTCCCCTTTTTGCCTGCCTCTCTCTCTCTTCCCCTGTGGCATCAAATCACTTCAGACAACTGGGTTCCTTCAGTTGTAGAAAGAGGGTATTTCATGACTTGGCAGGAAAAGCCTTCTCCAAAAGGTATTCCCCACCCTCCAAAAAAAAAAAAAAAGCCATTTCATACTTTGGGTCATTCAGGATTTGCTCCAGCAAGGCACAATAGAGAGGGTTCCCCCAGGACAAGAAGGTCAAGGCTTCTATTCCAGGCTTTTCTTAGTTCCAAAAAAGGATGGCCCATGGAGACCCATCCTGGACCTGTCCCTTTTAAATCCCTTTTTCTAGGTACCTACTTTCCGCATGCTCTCCCTACAAACTCTTCATCCACTTTTGACATGCAGTGCCTTCATGACCATTTTAGACCTGGACAAGGCATATCTTCACATCCCTGTCCACCCACAGTTTTGCAAATTCCTGCATTTTGCTGTGCCAGCCTCACACTAATAGTTTACTGCTTTGGTTTATCCACAGCACCAAGGGTGTTTACAAAATGTCTAGCCCCAGTAGTAACCTTCTGCAGAACAGAAGGTGTACAGTTCTTCCCATACTTGGACGACCTCCTCAGTCAGGCAGAGGAGGCAAGTACCTTACAAAGATGGCTGGCATTCACACTCTTACTCCTAGGAAGCCTGGGGTTCACTGTCAAATCAAGTCTTTCCTTACTCTATCCCAGGAACAAATTTTCTTGGGTTGCAGAATAAGGACAGACCTGATGTAGACCTTCCTTCCATCAGAATAGGTAAATTCTCTGACCAGCTATTTTCAGGATCTACTAGTCAGCTCCATTTCAGCTAGGGAATTTCTTCGCCTCTTGGGTTTCATGGCAGCCGGTCTTCCCATGTTGCCCCTTGCCAGGCTACACATGAGGAAGTTCCAGTGGTACTTGAATGTTTGGTCCCAGCACTCACATCCCGTAGACTTTCAGGTGTCCGTCCTTCCATGCCTGAAGAAGGAAATAAGGTGGTGGATTCAGCAATTCCACCTTAATCCAGGGCTCCCATTACAGCCTCTCCCTGCAGATCAACAGATGTACACAGATGCATCAGATCTGGGATGGGGGGCCATTATGAATGCACTGAAGGTGCAGGGTCGGTGGGAGCCCCGCCTCCAGAAAAAAACACAAATTTCAGGGATGTGACTGCTCTTCTCTTAGCCCTGAAGGCATTCCTTCCCCTCATACATCCAGGTCCCCTCAAAATCTTTACAAAGACCACCACAGTCCTGTGGTACATCAACAAGCAGGACGGGACCAGATCTTTCTTACTGTGCAGACTGGCCAGACAAGTATGCGAGTTGGCTACTCACTTCAGTACAACTCTAGAGGCAGTGTACATCCAATCACAGAGCAATGATCAGGCGAATGCCCTCGGCAGATCATTGTCTCAAAATCACGAATGGATGTTGCATAGAGATGTCTTCCTGGATATTTGCCCGTGGGGCACTCCACGGATAGATCTGTTTGCCTCCCGTCAGAATAGACAACTACAGCTATTCTGCTCAAGGTACCCCTCCCCATAAGCTTGGAGAGTGGACGCCTTCTCAGTTTCATGGAAGTGGATGTTCTTGTATGATTCTCCACTAATACAGGAGGTCCTGCTAAAAATTCAGCAGGACAAGCCAAAAATCTTGTTGGTGACCCCCTATTGGCCAAGGCAGCACTGGTTCTCCCTTCTGTTGTCACTAGTCAAGGGCAATAACCACAAGTTGCCTCAAAAGGTGGACCTCATTACACAACACAAGGGATCTCTCATCAATTCACACCTGCACACCGTCTTACCCTGTGGGTAATAAACTTCTGATCCCTTTCAGACACCTTTACTCGGAGGATGTGTTATCTGTCCTGCAGGAGACCAGGAAACCTACTACTAGGGGATCCTATTTATCCAAACAGAAAAAGTTGTCAACTTGGCGTCTTAAAAGGCAACTTAGACCCCTTTCAAGTGGTTATATCTCTAGGAGCTCACACACACAGGAGAAAACTAAAGTCTGAACTTTCATATTCTTCAGTGAAAGTCCACTTGTCTTTCTCAGCCTATTTACCTCTTGATCCACCCTTGTTATTCAGATTAGAGGTGAAGCTTTTTCTCAAGGGGATCCTTCCCATCAAACCACAGAGGAAACCTATACCTGCTTGTTAGATTGGGGACTTCATCTTAAAGTAGTTATTGGGCATTATGCAGACTAAAAGGTAAAATATGTAGTGTCAAGACATTTTTAGAAAAGACAGTTAAGCAGAATCTTGCTGGTCAAGGATGAGAGATAAGTTCCCAAGAGAAGGCTAAAGACTGTTCTTTTTCTGTTCTCTTTCTCAAGGGAAGAATCAAGAAATTGTTAGATAACGGGATAGCTAGGACCCTGAAAGACTGCAAAACAAGACAAGGCCTGAGAACCAAGGCTAAGAAGGCGTGTAAAGCATTACAGGGTTTTGGTATTAAAATATATTCCATTTACAGTTTAGGAAGTCAGTTCGTTCAACCTGACATTACAGAGAAGATTAAGCTACAATGCAGACACTCAAGCCTGAGTACAGAAGACAGGTCAAATAGACTGTTTCAGATTACATTTTTCAGGACAATCAGAAGACATGCAGAAACTTTGGATATATTTAGCAGCACTGTTATTACTAACCAGCATTCCAGTATTTCTACAGACTGTTTGTCAGCACTGTTAATGAAGACCGTATTCAGATATTGTGAACATCTAATAAAGCCTTATTAAATTAACTACAGTGTTTGGAGAATTAATTCTGAAAAGTACACAAGACTTAGCCCATAAAGGAGAGACTGGCACCTGTTCAGCACAAGTTTGGGTAATTAACAGATAGACTTTTGTCCCAGTCTCATTTTGGTTAATTCCAGTACAGTACAGTCTTATCAATTTTCACTCCTCCTTGGGACTGGAATTTAATTCTGAAGAAACTTAACTACTACCCCTTTTGAACCAGCAGCTTCAGCCACATTAAAAATGTGTACCTGGAAAAATGTTCTGCTAGTAGCCCTGACTTCAGCCAGAAGAGTTGTCAGAATTACAAGCATTCTTGGCTATCCCTCATTTTCCATAAGAATAGGGTATATCTGTGCACTAACCCCTCCTTCATGCCTAAAGTGGTCAATGAACTTTCCCTTAACCAATCTATCTATTTACCTGTATTCTTTCCTTCACCACAAAATGGCAGTGAGAGGAGTGCTCCATTCCCTAGATGTTCATAGGCAACTTAGGTTCTAGCTGGATAAGACTAAGGGCATCAGAAAGTCCAACCAGCTCTGTGTCCTTTCACCCCAGGGTCCTGGGGAAAACTGTATCCAAGCAGACTATATATTTTGGATATTCAAAATTATTTCCTTTTGCTACTCCTTCCATGGAAGACAGTTGCCACACGCCATGAGAGCCCACTCTACTAGAGCAGTGGCCTCCTCACGGGCTTTCTTAAAGGTCTAGATACAGCCACTATCCTTGAGGAAGCGACATGGTCCTCAGTACACACTTTCACTAAACACTATAAGTTGGATTGCACCTCCAGAACTAGAGCAGGATTTGCCAAAGCCATCCTCCATTAAATCTTGGAGACTGCAACTTCTTCCTCCACCCATATCAGAAGTTGAGCTTTGGTACTTTTCCACATATGAGAATACTGCAACATGAGAATAGAAAGATATAGAGTAGTCGTGTAAAATTGTACCATAACCATAGTTGTCTTCTCTTCCATGTTGCAGTATTCCTATCCCTCCCACCTGTAGGACCTTTCCCTTATCTGTATGGCATCTTTTCAGCTGACCTTAGACTATTGTCTGACTGGGCATTCAGTTTTGAGGTCTGTACATGCAGATGTCACATTTATGGCTCACTGTTTATGGTCCCTGCTTGTGATGTCAAATGCACCTTACAGCAGCCAGGCTAAGCTTTTGTATAATCTGGATGTTCAGGTCACCTGAGGCGGAGCATCCGACATGTGAGAATACTGCAACATAGAGAAGAACATCTACGGTTATGGTAAGATTTTACATAACTGTTCATCTGAAGTAGTTAATATCATTTTATCTGCAACCTGTGGGTATTCGGATCAGTATAGGATCCGAGCCGGCAACTTATTTTCTAGCATGAGCTCCAAACTCCTCCCCCTAACCATAATACATCACCATCTCCTATCTTCCCTCGGATCTCATTTGCCGCACCATAGTGAGCATCGTGATCTCCTTTGCTCTGAGCTTCAGGGATAGTAAGTGAGTTTATTTCTATATTCTGTGTGAAAGTGGTCATTAGTTTCCCTCCATCTCCCTTTAGTGTACGCTGTTTGTCGGTTCTAGCTTTCAAAAAAAAAAAAAAAAGTTTTCTTATTAAGAGTAGTTTCTAGGCCCACTTCCCTTAAGTGTGTGCTAGTGTGTTGCGTTTCCTCTTTAGGGAGTGGCGATTAGTTTTAGGCTGTGGCTTCTCAGCCTAAGTCAGTTTTCAAAAAATGCACAGTGTGTGGCCATAAGCGCTCACTGGCTGATGGTCACACTTTGTGTGTAATCTGTTTGGGAGTGCCCCATTTATCCATCCAGTGTACAATTTGTGCAGGCTTCAACCCGAGGGCACTCAGGGATAGGAAGGCCAAATTGGTTGCCAAGGGTCTTCTCCCTGCCTCCATGCTGGATTCTGCCACGGCTTCTGTCTCTGGTACTCCCGCCCAACCACCCACTCAGACAGGATCTCAAAATCCCGCTTGTGCTGGTGTTTGGGAGGATAAAGAAAAAGCAAAAGAGAGAGAAAAAGAAAAGGACAGAGAAAGCCGCAAGGAAGACGGAGAGGAAGAGGGTTAGGCCTCGCAAGAGGTTTCCGGATAGGAAACCCTTCCCTAGTCCACCATCCAAGACTTTGAGGCCAGTTTCTCTTAGGCTCCGCTCACCCCGTTTCTTGCCGGAGCTGATGAAATCTTCTGATCCGAGGCCTTCCTCACCCTTGCTTCACAGACCAGCCAGATCAGAGTTGGTCACCTCTTTGCAATAGACTCTGAGCCTATCAGACTTGGACATGGACAGGATGATGCGGAGATTCATTCAGACCCAAATACAGATGGGTGCAGGCCCCTCTCCCTCCAGAGGGGGGGATCTCCATGCCATTTTTCTGACCCATTTCTCCTTCCCCGATCTGTGTGGCTACTTTGGGGTGTTTGGATCCGAGACTCTTTGGAGCTGGTAGCTCGGCGCCGACGGCTCCTCCAACCTCGACTCCGGCTGTTACCTTGAGTTCCTCCGATCCGGCTAGTTCGGATCTGAACGAGACTCAGAGCCGTGGACAGGGAATCTGACCCGAAGGCTCTGACCTTTTCGAATCCGAACCGTTCCCTTGGAGCTCAGGCTACCCTCGCTTCGGCTCCTATCCCCACTTCGGACCTGGGGAGAGCTTCTTCCTTGCTGGGTGCCAAGGAGGTACGCTCTCCTTCAGCGTTTGAAGTGGTGGAGAGGGTTCTCTCCCAGGGATTGAGACCTCAGCCCATTTCCTCAGATTCCACCCAGACTCTACTGGATTTGGCGAGGACTCCCTTCATCCTGTCTCAGGGACAGCCCGTGCTAGAGGAGCCCCAGGTTATTCCCCTTGAGAACCCTCCGCGTCTCATGAGTCCTCTTAGAGTGTCCCACTGAAGAGGGTCCCCGTAAGCGCAAGTGCAAAAGGAGGCACTTGGACTCCCCCGAGTCCCTCACTACGGACACGGATTTAGATGGAGAAGGTTCCTCCAGGTCACCTCCCGAAGATGTCTTCGGAGACATCATGGAGATCCTCAGCCAGAGGGCGAGGTTGGTCAGCCCCAAAACCACTTACAGATGAGTCAGTGTTCCAGGAGGCTTTTGGCATGGACCCATCTACTTCCTGGGTGTCCCTGCCAGTGGACCACTTGATGGACCTTATCACCACACTGGCATGGAAGGAGCCTGACCCCGTAGAGCCCATCCCCAAATGCCCTGACAAGATTCTTTCTCCTCCCACCGACAGACGACCTTGGTCTAAAGGAGCCCTCGTTGACGTTATGGTGGTCACAGCAGCCACCAAGAAGGAACTGGTGCAAGAGTTCCTCAGTCCAGCCTCCGGACAAGGAGTCCAGGTCGGTGAATAGGTTTGGGAAGCGCGTTTATTCGTCAGCGACCTTTTCCATCCATGCGCTGAACTATTTGGCACATGTTATACTGCTGCAGCGAGACCTTGTCTCGGAATTCGCTGAGTTTCCCCCAGAGTCTTTATCGCAGCAGGACAAACAAGTGTTCTCTACGAAAATGTCGACTCTGAAATCAGTATCAAATACTTCCATGCGCCTTCTTTCCCACGCCACGGAAGGAGCAGCTAGGGCAGCTGGGATAGGTGTAGCCATGAGTCGACATGCCTGGCTCAGGTTCTGTCAGTTTGCGGACCCTTTCAAGGCGTCATTTACTAATGCTCCCTATGACGGTTCCTCCCTTTTTAGGAAGATAGTATGTGACACACTTGTCCAGACCGAAAAAGACGGGAAAACTTTGTCTGCTGTCGGGATCCACTTCTCTAACCTTCAGCGGTCCTTTTCTTAGGAACCAAATAGGGCAAAAGAAGTGGTGGTTCCGGAAATAGTTTTCCTGGGAGTTTCAGGACAACTCTTCCTCCAGAGGCAGAGGGGGACTGGATCGACGCCGACCCAGAGGTAGAGTGGGATCCCAGAAATTTCAGGTCTAGGGAACCTTTTTCTGACAGGCCCACGCAGCAGCCCTGAGGGTTTGCCCGGCTGTCCTACTATGGAGGAAGTCGGGGGGGGGGATTTTCCTTGCACCCACCAGCATGGAGTCCATAACTGCAGATTGTTGGGTGCTACAAATAATATCCAGAGGCTACACTATCCCATTTGTTACCCCGCCAAGTGCTACAAGACACCTCCCGGATGTCCCACCCGCTTACAGGGAGGCCGCAGCTCTAGAGGTTTCAAAGCTGCTTCACAAATGAGCCATCGAACCAGTCCCCCCTCGACCAGTCCGGATTAGGCGTTTATTCCAGGTTCTTTTTAGTGCCAAAAAAGACAGGGGACCTCAGGCCCATTTTGGACACGTCTGTCACCAAACAAAAGTTCCGGATGATCACCCTACAGTCCATTCTACCGTATCTCAGAGAGTGCGACTGGATGTGCTCGTTGGGCCTCCAGGATGCTTACTTACCATATCAAGATCCACAGAAGCTCCAGGGGGTTTCTTCACTTCCGCTGGGAGCCAGTCCCTTCCAGTTCAGAGCTCTACCCTTTGGTCTCACCTCAGCCCCCAGGGTGTTTACCAAGGTAATGGCAGTAGTAGCAGCTCACCTGAGACTTCAGGGAATTCAGGTATTTCCTTACCTGTACGACTGGCTCTTCGCTGCGTCCACCAAGCATCTTCTTTGTCTGGCCTGAGACTACTTTCTTCTCTTGGCAGATCGGCTGGGGATTACAGTCAGTGTTCACAAATCCCTTTTGCAACCAGTACAAGTTCTAGATTTTATTGGGGCATGGCTAGACACTTTGCAGCTAAAAGTCTTCTTAACGCCAGACATGATCTTACATGTCAGGTACCACATCGCTCTAATAGTGGACCTCAAATTTCCAAAGGCGAGCGATGTTCTCCGGGCCCTGGGCTCCATGTCTGCCGGAATCTCTGTTCTACCTTGTGCACGCCTTCATATGCGGGTCCTTCAATGGACTCTAGCTGCCCAATAGTCTTTGCTAGACCTGCCCATGGAATAGTCACACCTGCAGGACATCTCTCCTTTGGTGGCTGCATTCACCGGATGTTGTAGCCTGACGCCTTTTCGTGTCATCTCCAGCCCAAGCTAGAGTGACCACGGTTGCCTCCCAACTCGGGTGGGGGGAACACTGTTCGGGAAGGACAGTCCAAGGCACATGGTCCCAGATAGAGACCAAGTTGCACATAAATGTTCTGGAGATGAGGGCAGTGCTTTTCTCGTTGAAAGCCTTCCACACTGTCCTTCCTCTGGATACGATTGCAATTCAGACAGCATGTCGGTTGTCTGGTATATCAACAAGCAGGGGGGAACCAGATCTTATCCTCTGTGTTGCGAGGCCATGAGAGTGGGCGATTTCCACCAGTCAGTTTCTGATCGCAGCGCACATCCCGGGACGCTCCAACATTTTAGCGGACAAATTGAGTTGGGCTTTTCTGATGCCGTACGAGTGGTCTCTGAAACAGTCAGTAGCGGAGGAGACATTCCTTGCATGGGGACAGCCTTGCTGCGATCTCTTCGCATCTCCTTCCAACGGGAAGTGCAGCGAGTTCTTCTCTCTGATTTCCTCACCAGGGGATGCCCCCAGGATACTGTAGTCCATGCTTGCCCCACCCCCACCCCCAGGCTACTGTATGCTTACCCACTGTTACCACTCATTCCGAAGTGCATTTCAGAAAGCTTGCCGACTGGGGTGCAAAGTGATGCTCATTGCCCCATTCTGGCCTCGTTGAGTTTGGTTCCCCTTCCTTTGGTCTCCTCTTCTAGCACCTCTGTGAATTCTAGATCCCTGCTTGGATCTAATCTCTCATCCTTCGGGTACTTACCCTCCCAGTCTGGACAGTCTCAAGCTGACAGCTTGGCTGCTCAGTTCGCTTGATTGCCAGGACTCCCGGTCTTTCATCCCCTGTAAAATGTATACTAGTGGCTTCTCTTAAAGATTCCACTAGGAAAGTCTATCGCAGTAAAGGGAGACGTTTCCCTCTGTGGGCCTCTCAGAGAAAACTGGATCCTTTTACAGCCCCTGTTCCAGCAGTGTTGGATTTCTTGACTAGTATTTTTCAGCAAGGAGCTAGTTCCTCCACGGTGAAAGTACAGCTGGCAGAAATAAGTTTGCCCTGGCCTCTTCTAGGCTATGTAAAGCCTTTCTAAAAGGCACTTTTCTGCGTCCTCCCATCAAAGATTCGGTTCCTCCTTGGGAACCTCACTTTGGTTCTCCAGTCATTAGTAACTCCTCCTTTTGAACCTGCTGCATCAGTGGATTTAAAGTTTTTATATTGGAAGACAGCCTTCCTAGTGGCTATTACGTCGGCTAGGAGGGTCTGTGAGCTGCCGGCTTTGTCTGCCATGCCTCCTTATTTGGTTTTCCATAAGGACAGGGTCTCTCTCTGTACAAATCCTTCATTTTCCCCAAAGTAGCATCTCAATCAAACATAAACCAAACAATTAATCTGTTTTCTTTCCACATTTTCAGAACAACGGTGAATATAAACTTCATTTGTTAGATGTTCATAGACAGCTTTGTTTCTACCTTCATAGAACACAATCCTTCCAGAAGTCCGATCAATTGTTTCTCATTTTCTAAACCTCATTTGGGAAAGGTCATTTCCAAGGTTTCTTTAGCCAGATGGATCACTCTTTGCATTCTACACATTTACAAAGCCAAGAGTCATCTCCTCCTGGTCTGATTAAAGCTCACTCTACCAGGTCCATGGCGACTTCCGCTGCTTTTTGGTCTAAGGTTCCTTTGGATGACATTTGTACAGCAGCAACTTGGGCAAATTCACATACTTTCATCTCCCATTACAAATTGGATCAGATTTCCATAAGGAGAGCATCCTTTGGCTCTGCATTGCTCAGGAATATCCTTCCATGAGGGCCTCCCAAGATTTGTTGAGTAGTTGGGGACTCTTGTCCCACAGGTTGCAGATAAAATGAAGTTAACTACTTCAGATAAAGAAGTTATGTACTCACCATAACATTCCATCTGAGTAGTTGTACTTCATTTTTCTGCAACCTTCCCACCCTCCATCCCCCTGACCTTTTCATGTGAATAAACATGTTGGGTTTATTTAGTTGAGTTGCTAAAGTGTATAGTTGCAGCAAACTTGATCTGAGGGAAGATAGGAGATGGTAGTGTATTATGGGTAGGGGGAGGAGCTTGGAGCAGATGCTAGAAAATAAGTTGCCGGCTCGGATCTGATATGGATCCGAATGCCCACAGTTTGCAGAAAAATGAAGTATAACTACTCAGATGGAATGTTATGGTGAGTACATAACTTTTTTCTTTTGCTTCTGGCTAGGAGCCAGTCACTATCAGTTCAGATTTTGTTTCAGTCTTTGGTCTCACCACAGCTCCTAGGGTGTTGAGTAAATGTAAGGCAGCAGTAACAGCTCACTTGAGGCTGCACGTATTCCGGGTGTTTCCGTATGTAGAAAACTGTCTCATCACTGCATCCTCCAGACATCTACTGCTTCAAGTGACAGAATTCACCCTGCAATTGTTTATGCAGCTAGGCATCCCGGTCAACATTACAAGTCTCAACTGATCCCTTTTCATGGTATGGAGTTTATTGCAGCTTGTCTCAACACACTCTCGTGTGGTGTCTTTACCTCCCCAAAGACTACAAAACATAAAATCTCAAGTTCAGTCTCTCCTGTGCTCAAAGTACCAGTCTGGCTAGTGCTTGAAGCATTAGGGTCCATAGCAGTGGCGATCACTCTGGTCCCATTAGCAAGATTTCACATGAGATTACTGCAATAGCTTCTTGCAAATCAGTCGTCTATTCTAAGCCATCCAATGAATTATCCCATTTTTATCAGTCTCTGCAAAATTACCTATCCTGGTGGATGGAATTTGAAGAAATTCTTTTGGGCTGTCCCTTTGTCCCTCGTCAACCCAAAGATAGTGACCATGGATGCCTCCCAGATGGGGTGGGGCATTATCTGGGAAAGACTGTCCAAGGCACTTGGTCCCCATAGAGGCCCATCTGGATATCAATGTTCTGGAGCAGAGGGTGCCGCAGTGCTACTAGCGTTGCAAGCATTTCACTCTGCCCTACCTTAAGGAACTATTGCATTTCAATTAGGCAACATATCCGTAGTCTGGTACGTCAACAAGCAAGGGGGAACCAAATCCTATCCCCTGCGTCGAGAAGCCCTACGAGGGTGGCAATTGGCCATTGCCTCCAACTGCTTTCTGATAGTAATGCACATCCTGGGGAGTTCAAAAGTGAGAGCAGACAAACTGACCAGATGCATTTTAATGCCTCCTCAAGTGGTCTCTCCATCTCAAGGTAGAGAAGAAGATTTTTCATCGTTGGGGCCAGCCTTACTGTAACCTTTTTGCTTCACCCTTAAATGAGTGTAGAAGTTATTTTTCCATACCCCCCCCCCCCTTGGGGAGTCCACGAGAGACGCTGTTCTCCTAGATTGGCCTCCGGGTCTCCTTTATGCGTTTCCCTCTGATCCCCTCTTTCCCTCAAGAAAGCAGCCAGATTGAGAAGCAAAGTAATCCTCATCGGACCCTTCTGGTTTCAACAAATTTAGTTTCACTTCCTATGGCCTCATCTAGTTCACTGTCCATGGATTCTGGACTCTGTTCTGGACCTTCTGTCTCACCCTCAGGGTCTGGTGCATCCCAGTCTTCAAAGTCTCAAGCTAACTGCTTGGTTCCTCCAATTCCGTTAGTTGCCAGGCATAATATTTTGTTGGCATCCCATAAGCCATCTTCCAGGAATCTCTACCTCAGTAAATGGAAGAGATTTTCAATCTGGGCTTGCAGTAATGGACTTGATGCCTTTTCAGCCACAGTGGGAAAAGTTTTTAGAATTTCTGGCCATTCTTTTTGATAAGGGGGCTTCTGCTTCTACTGTTAAGGTCATTCTTGCAGCCATCTCTAACTTTCATAAAGGCTTCAGAGAGCTACCCTTAATTTCTCACAGACTTTGTAAGGCCTTCCTCAAGGAAAATATCCATTTAAAGCCCTCACTTTGTAAGGCCTTCCTCAAGGAAACTATCCATTTAAAGCCCTCATTTAAAGATCCCCTACCACCATGGGACCTGACCTATTGTTTTGCAGTCACTGGTACTATCCCCCTTTGAACCAGCAGGTACTTGTGACTTAAAGTTCCTCTCTTGGAAAGCGCTTTTACTTGTAGCTATCATCTCTGTGAGATGAGTTTCCAAATTGCAAGCCTTATGTTCAAAACCTCCTTACTTAATTTTCCATAAGGATAGAGTTACATTCAGGACAAATCCATCTTTTCTTCCTAAGATGGTCTCAGTCCAGCATTAATCAGGCTATAAACTTAACCTGTCTTCTTTCCAAATTTCTCTAATAAAGGTGAATATTGATTGAACCTGCTAGATGTTCACAGACAAACTTATCTCAACAGAACTAAAGAATTTAGGCGATCAAAACAATTTTGCCTCATTCTCTGGCGCAGCCTTAGGGAAATCTGAATCTAGGTTACTCTGTCAAAATGGTTAAGAGATTATGCAATGTAAAGCTTCCAATGCCAGTGAAGGCACATTCCACCAGATCTATGCCTACCTCAGCTGTCTTCCATTCTAAAGCTTCCATGAGTGAAATATGCGCAGCAGCAACATGGGCTACTCCGCATACCTTTAATTACTCATTACAAATTGGATTTGGTCTCCAGGGGAAGAGCCGCCTTTAGTTCTATGGTTCTCAGGAATATCCTTCCATAGGGCCACCCAGGATATCTAAAGTAGCTGAGGACTCTGTCCCATCATTCAAGAATAGATGAAGATTGACAGCATCCGATAAAGAAGTTGTCTTACCATCTGTGTTGTCGATCTTCATCTGTTCGTGATGTTCCACCTGCCTTCCCCCTCCTGTGGGTTCCTGGTGGAGCGATCTGTTGTCCTGGGTTTTTCTGTAAGAACACTCCTTGGGCATGGCTTTCTCTTTTGGATTTGGTTTCCGTCCATTGTTCTGTAAGTTTGCAAACTCGATCTGAAGTAATGTAGAGAGGGACATTGTGGGTAGACTATTAGCTCGAGAGTTTTTTGACTGGCGTGAGCCATATAACTGCTGGATCAGTTCTGAGGACCGGAACTGTAACCCATCAGTCAAGAACAGATGAATGTCGGCAGCACGGATGGAACATTATGGTAAGGCACCACTTTTTTTATGGAAGAGGGTACCAGCAGGAGATGATGGACAGTTCATTAAGGAAAGTTTTAAAAGACAAGAGTCAGACTAATATGAGGTCTAATCAGGATAAACTAAAGAAAAGTTTCTCACTAGCATGTTTGTTAGAGAATTCTGTAGATGAAAAAAGTATAAAACAAATTGTGAAAAACAACTGGAAATTCCTCTTGAATTTTCATGAGATGAGACCAGTTAATAGGAGAAGAGCCTGTATTTGTGTCTATGCGGGGCAAAAATCTGAAGGAGCATTTTTTATGAGAATACTTTGGTGACAAATTTAGATGTGGATAAAGGAATGTTTAAGTACATGAATTGTAATTATGTAAATATATATTGGTCAATGAAAAAGTATTTATTTTTGACATCTAGAAATTTAGATTATATATAATTGCAATCAAAGTATGTAGTTTATATTGTGTTATGTGGGCTTTGCCCAGGTTTTTATGAAGGTAGAACTGTCCATTTCATATGAGAATTTATGAACATCTCCGAGCAGTTGTAAGAGTGGAAATGAACAATGCAATGGCAAAACATGTATATATGAGGCATTTGGCTAATATAAATAGTTACTTTAAATTTTCAGTAATTGATCAAGTATATGGTTTTAATTTCAAATGGGATGCAGAAGAAGAATTAGACTGGAAGGAGTATTTTGGCAGATTGGATTAAATGCTTGTATGGATTCAGGAATGAATGACAGGGGAAAAAGTTGCACTGAAGAGGAAAGGGTTAATGCATTGAATTAAGTGGTCATGTGATTTTAATTAAATGTATTTAAGTAGCTATGGAATGTTTAACAACCTGGTCTGAAGAAGTTCTTGTAAAAGAATGAAAGCACTTACTGGCTGGTTGGTTTCTTTTTATCGGGTCTGTTTTATTTACCCTTAATGTTTGTCAACTGTTAAATTTTAACTTCTGTAAAAAAAAAAATTATAGAAGACAGGCTTGTTTGCCTTCACTGTAGGGCACGGGGATGCTGCAGATTTTCATCATGTTACACTGCTGCAGTCATTACACTTGGATTATCCTGCCATCAGGCAGTTTCCCAGTCGGCCTGAGTTCCAAAGTCTTGGTCCAGCGTCGGTTGCTGTCTCCTCTCTGACGTCAGTGCGTCAGGGGTATATAAGATGCAGCCAACGCCATTTTCTTCAGTCTTTCTTGCCGCGCGGTGCCCGAAGCAAAAGCAGTTCGCAAGTGCCAGTCAGCCGACTCCTGAGATTTTCATTCCGAATCCAGAACCGAAGTCTTCTACAAAGCTAAGTACCCCGTTGGGGAAACATTTTCTTGCCTCAGACCCATGTCAGTAAAAGTTAATAACTGTATTTCTTGTGGGAAGCAAATACCTCATAAGGATTTCCATTCTTATTGTATCCCATGCCTAGGCCCAGACCACAACGTCACTGGTTGTCAGTTTTGTGCTAGGTTTAATAAGCGCACTATTAAATGTCTGTTTGATTTTTCCCGACATTATTTTGGCAGAAAAGTTAATTATACCATGCCTTCGGAACTTCCAACGACCGGAATACATAAAAAGCGCAAAGACAAGGATAGGCATCCGAGGCCCAAAACTGACGACGAAGCCTCTTCTAGGCCAGTCGCCGGTTCTCCGGTTTTCAGCGAGGCGCCTTCGCAGCCCTTGACTACCGTTTCTGTAGAACCACAGGCCGCCTCTGACTTCACGTGGAGATGGCTGGGCCTTCGGACACACAAGTTATTCAGACTACCGAAACTACCCCTTCAGAGAGATCTGGAGTAGCTGAACAACCCCGCAGCCTCAGAGGGTGTTTTCAGACCTACCCAATTAAGCATTACATCTTCTGCCAAGTCTAAACCTACTTTAAAAACAAACTAATTCAGCATTTTCCAGGACAGGCCTCCATGCCTAAGAAACAAATGCTCAAAATGGCCGAAGACCTAATCACTCTGGTCAGGGGGTTCCCATCCCCCTCCTGATAAAAGGCCTAGACTGGATGCAGACTATGACTCATCCGACCAGGTATCCATCTCTTCAGATTCATAGGATTCTGATGCTGAGGAATCAATTCCATCAGCCTCTCCACCTGAGGACTGCTCCTTTGGTGAAACCTTGCATACCATGAGGGAGCATTTCCATTGGGAAGGCCAGGATTACTCAGAATCCAAGAAAAGGCTCAGAGACTTCTTTTATTACCTCAACACAGAACCCTTGCTATTCCGCCAGTGTTAGATATAGTGTATGATGTGTATACTGAATCCAGCTTAAATCTTGATTTTTTACCTCCAGCCCCAGTTAAGCCTGACAGATACTACAGAGTCCCTGACTCGCACAAATTTCTTTATAAAAGCCCTGTTGCCGACCCTGAAACTATTTCTCAGGGACCCAAAGGGGTTAAGACCTCATCAGCAAATAATCCAGTCCCCTCTGACAGAGATTCCAGAGCATTGGACAGATGGGGGAATAAAGTAGATATGTCTGCAACTTTAGCAATGAGGGCCTTAAATTGCCAGTTTCACATGTTAAAATATCAGCAGTTTCTGATGATTCAGTTGAAACAAAAAATGCTTCCAGATTCAGACCCTCCTAATTTAAAGGAAATGCAGGATTTATTGCATGCAGCTGAACAAGTGGGAAAACGCACTCTGCAATGTGGTTCTGATTTTTTAGAGGCCTCCTGTAGAGCAACTGTTACAGGTTCTGTCACTGGAAGACATGCTTGGTTAAAAGAACATATGTTACCAGATAATGTTAAAGCAAAACTATTGGATGCACCTTTACAGCAGGATGTGTTATTTGGAGTTAAGGCAGAAGAGGTAATAAAGAAAATGGAGGATAAGGTAAAATCTATGCAAACAGTGATGGATTTCTTACAGGTTCAGCCTCCTCGATTTAGCAGAAATTGGCCAACAAAAAATTGGTCCTTTCCAGCTTCAGACAGACCCCAAAGGGATAGATACAGACGTTCAATAGGCAGAGGTCAACCACAAGGTCCCTACAGGCCATGACAATGGGGTGCATCAGGCCAGAAAGAAGGGGAAGACAGGCCACAACCTTATAAAAACAGCCCCAATGACTTCCCACTACAGCTGCCAAACAGCTCTCTTGGCAGCCCCCTTGGGAGGAAAACTGGCACTTTTCTATCACAATTGGCATATGATCACCAAAGACAAATGGGTTCTCAACATTGTATCTCAAGGTTACAGGTTCCACTTTCACACTCTGCCAAGGTTAAAAGGAATGCCAAATCTGCCACCAAATCAATGGGCAGAGGCTCGAAAACAAATTACAGCACTCTACATGAGAGCTATTCAAAAGTTACCACCACAGGAGCAAGGACAAGGATTTTACTCGAGACTCTTTCTGGTTCTGGCCCAAAAACCCCCTGGATTTTCCTTTTAAAATTACCTGATTAAATTCAAATGT
>NC_056745.1:1369920962-1369923462 GCF_019279795.1 Protopterus annectens
CTAAAACAACTAGTAAGCGACATACAGGAAACTGTGAAGAGCCACTGTTCTTTCAAGTAACAAGTTAAGAGGCGTCAGCTCGTCTGGGTACCTAATGAGTCCAATTAAAAAGTTCCCACAGGAAGTATACTAAGCAAAGCCCAAGGCAAGAAGACCTGTGACAGATAAGTACTCTGTCCACCATGCTCTTTTTTCTCAGCTGACTCAAGAATGCCTGGTGACCCTACAGGATGACAAGAGGATAGTAAACCTGGCCTACCTTACTATCATAATGACCCTCACCAATACAAGTGTCTTGGAAAATGAATGGATCACTCCCATTTCATATTTTCATTTTGACAAAACTTAACCCATCTCTGAATGTATTTCCCAGAATTTTATAAGTAATTCAGAATGCCCCAAATTATTCCATCTAACTGGTTAGTAAAACTGAATTTCTACTACCATGTCTTTAGCAACAAAAAACTTTTAGCCAAGCTCCAAAGCTGAAGTTTAATTTTCTCTGTCTGTATGTTTCTCCAGCACAGTTCATTAAAATATGAATCAGAAAAAAACATTTACATCAATAAAGCAGTGTGAAAATTCTCAGGATGAAGAAATGGAGAAACATAATTATAGCATCCCTTAAATGTCAGCCATACAGACTTGCCTTCCTTTACAGGACCCATGGCTTTGCTCTTTCACAAGGTCCACACTGTTGAGGATGGTTCACTGTTAGATGTAATTAGCAGTTCTGGAATGCAACAATTCAGTTTCTCTATATCTTGTCCTGAGAATATGCACTTTGGTACAACAGTGCCCACTATTAGTAATGCAAGCCCATAAAACATGCAACACAATGCTCTGCAGATAAAATTCAAAATAATAAAAGCACTGAAGGTAGTTGAACGAGTTTCAAGCTAAGCACTAGGAACCCTTCACTGTCCTAGAGAGGCAGAAAACGTCAGAACTAACCCATATGGGACAAGAAACATCCTCAGGCAAGGAGAATCCTCACTGTATGTGGCTGTCCAAAACAAGAACTATGAAAGTTTCAAGAGTCTGAAGTGGTGGCCATTGCTGACTCTGGAAGACATAACAGAACTACCTTGCCAGAAGAAATAACTTTATGGATATTAGAAGATATAATATAGCAAGCTAGCTAGACATAACAGAAATCCACAAAAAACAGCTGCAAACTCATGATTCACGGAAGCCATTTTGGGTCAAAGAAGAGTTTTACTGAAAGAAATAATGGACAATTACTTGCCTCTTCAGCTATCTATGGCACGTACTCTCCAGTGGGTAACCTGGTAATTCCTCTTCTGAAATCTCCTACCTTGGCAAGATTTAGAAAGAAATCTCTGATTGCCAAACTCTGGGTGATGGGCAAGCAGTGTTTTGCCTGCCATCACATATCACATACATTGATCTATAGCAGGTTGGACACTGCTCCAGCAGTACTGGCTTCAGTTCTGACGCACAGAGCATCAGCAAGACAAAGAGCAAAAAAGATTTTTATATTTTCCATCTTACAAGAAAATCCATGGAATGGTCATCCCAACAAACATCAAATGCACAGAACACTCACAATGAACAGTCAATATGGCGAGCAGCTATTTGTTAAATCCAACAATTATCAGAGTCTGAAAAACATCTGCAATGTGCAAATTGCAGGCAGAAGATTTATTGACCTGTACAAATTCATCCTCATTCTGAGGCTGAAGCCAGACAAACTCCAAAAGAAAAAAGGTTCAGAAGCCAGACCTGAAGTAGTGAGGTGCCAAAAGATGACTAACTCCTGAAAACTGGTGCCAACTAATATTAGCTACATGTGTGAGCAATAAGCCCTAACAAACGTCTGCAATGGCAACATTTTTGAAACAGCACCACAAGAAGTCGCTCCATGACGGTTCATCCTTTGACAGCATTTCCACCCAGTTTTTCAGCCAATTAGTCTTAAATAACAATTATCTATCCCAATGAATGTCTGCGCATCCACAGCCATTTTAATGTTTTCAAAAAAAAAAAAAAAAAAAGACAACTATCTGTTTTCCTAAACTAATGCCTACTTTTCAGGCTGGACCATGGGAACAGATTCACATAATGGATATAAAGGGATTTCTTCTCTGGATTCTTCTTCTGCATAGAAAATTGGAAGATAAATAGATTGGTTCAAGAACTGTTTGGATGCTCTGATTACCCTAAAGGATACCAATCCTTAAAAAAAAAAAAAGCTTTGAAGCTCTGAGATCCTACAAGCAAGTCATAATGGCCAGCAAGAAAACTGTTCTATATATAGACTTTAGAACTGCCAATCTGGACAGTTCATAGGAAAGGTGGGCGACCTGTCAATCATGAAGTTTAAATTCAAAGGAGAAAGGTTCTTCAAAGCAGGTAAAGTTTCAGAATGAATCCTTTCAAACAATACTTTGGAAGCTACCAATGGGTCACAGTTCTGTCTTTCAAATGGTGAAGATTACCAAAATGGCAGAAATAAGCACCTAGACAACGGACTGAG
>NC_056745.1:1369928462-1369939930 GCF_019279795.1 Protopterus annectens
TTAGAAGGTCACAAAACAATCTCCTCTAGGTCTGTCCAGGCTAGGGGGAAGGAGGGTGGGACGCAAGAAAGAAGGCGAGAAGAAGACAACTAACATGGAACGTTATGGTAGGTACATAACTTCTTAATGTTAAGTTGTCTATCTCGCCTTCATTCTTGCTGGATGGGACCGCGTCCCTAGCACCTTGTCCTGGGTGGCCTATCGGAACAGACTCTTGAGAACAGTGGAACCAAAGTTGGCACGGTCTCTGGAGGCTATGTCCAACTTGTAATGAGAAATGAAGGTATGAGGTGAAGCCCAGGTAGCTGCTGAGCAAACAGAATCAATAGGAAGTCTATCCTGAAAGGCTATGGATGTGGCTAAGGCCCTCGTAGAGTGAGCACTAGGCTTAGAGGGCAATTGTTGGTGTCTGATCTCATAAATAACGGTAATCGTAGAAGTAAGCCATCTCGAAAGTGACACTTTAGAGACTGGATGACCCATCTTGCCTTCCGCATATGAAACAAACAGTTGGTCTGTTTTTCTAAACTGTTTAGTCCTGTCTAAATAATACCTTGGTTGGCGATGAACATCTAAAGAGTGCAATTTCTGTTCTGACCTGTTGCCATAATTGGGGAAAAAAACTGGGAGATCAATAATTTGATTCAGATTTGCTTGAGAGGCCACTTTGGGCAAAAAGGATGGATTGGTACGCAAGGATACTCTATCTTTGTGAAAAATTAGATACGGGGGACGACAGCATAGGGCATGGAGTTCCGAAACCCTTCTAGCCGAAGTGATGGCCATTAGAAAAAGCGTTTTCCAAGACAACAACTTCATAGAACATGAAGCCGCAGGTTCAAAGGGGAATCAATGATGCTAGAACCAAGTTCAGATCCCATGGAGGAGATGGATCCTTGATAGGGGGCTTAAGAAGAAAGACTCCTTTCAAAAAGGCTTTACAGAGTTTGTGGGATATAATAGTAGACTCTGACACTCCCACATGAAAATTAGATATAGCCGCCAATTGAACCCTGATAGTAGAAGGAGAAGAGCCTGCTTGGAAAAGCTCAGCTAGGAAATCAAGAATGGACTGAATAGGTGCAGTAAAGGGGTCTATTTCCCTGGACACTGCCCATAAAGAGAA
This sequence comes from Protopterus annectens, assembly GCF_019279795.1. NCBI lineage: Eukaryota > Metazoa > Chordata > Ceratodontiformes > Protopteridae > Protopterus > Protopterus annectens. Next base: position 1,369,929,589 of record NC_056745.1, read on the forward strand.
ACGTTTCCATTTGCTGCTATAAATCTTCCGGGTAGAAGACTTATGAGAAGCTATCAAAATATCTAGTGAGATATTAAGGGAAGCCTGGCTAAGGTTGGAATTGGAGGAACCACGCTGTGAGGTTCAGAGAAGAAAGGGATTGGTGCAGTTGACCCGATTGATGGATCAAGTGATCTGGAACTGGGTCCAGATGCCATGAAGAAAGGGGAACCAAACTTGTCGAGGCCAAAAAGGGGCAGTGAGGATCATTAAGGCCTTCAGAGCGATGGCTTTCAGAATCAGCTGCGGAATCAGTGGGAAGGGGGGAAAAGGCATACAGGAGTCCCAGAGGCCATACAGGAGTCCCAGAGGCCAATCGTGAGCTACAGCATCTCTGATGGGATGACCTGGTAGGGGAAAGAGGGTGAAGAAATCGGAACACTTGCTGTTTTGGGGAGTGGCAAAAAGATCGCAGCAAGGTTGGCCCCAAGTTCGAAAAATTTCTTCCAACACTGATTTCTTCAGAGACCACTCGTGAGGCATGAGGATTGCTCTGCTCAATCTGTCTGCTATCACATTGGACTTGCCGGGAATGTGCGCTGCTATCAGGAAACGCTGAGAAGAGGAGATCGCCCATTGCCACAGTCCGAGTGCTTCTCGACATAAGGGGTAAGATTTGGTCCCGCCTTGTTTGTTGATGTACCACACTACGAACATATTGTCCGTCTGAATTGCTATAGTTCCCTTGGGAAGAGTCTTGAAGGGCTTGCAACGCTAAAAGCACTGCTCTCATCTCTAGAACATTTATGTGCAAGTGGCACTATCGGCTGCCACGTGTCCTGGACTGTCCTGCCCTGGTAATGCCCCCCCCACCCGATCAGGGAGGCATCCGTTGTCAGAGTTGCAGCCGGGGGCAGGGGAATGAAGGGTCTCCCTAGAAGAAGTTGGGGAGATGTGACCCACCAGAGAAGATGATTCCTGCATGACTGAGTTATGCTGTTAGTGTGGGACATTGGCAGAAGTTAAGACCACTGAGTGAAAAGCATCCACTGAAGAATCCTCATGTGAAAGCGAGCTGAGGAGAGGAATAGCCGCCGCCATAATCCCTAGGACTTTCAACACCAGTCTGACCTTGTTGTGTCGTAAGAGAAGAGAAACCTGCCTGTGAATGTCTGCTACTCTTTGTTCTGTGAGTCTGGCTGACAGACTGACTGTGTCTAATCTTGCACCTATAAAGGTAATAGACTGACAAGACGACAAGACAGACTTTTCGAAATTTACAGAGATGCCTAGAGTCTGACAGGTTCGTAAAGTGTAGTCTCTGGCTAAGAGAAGTAGATGCCTGGTAGTGGCAGTCAGGAGCCAGTCTAAGTACGGAAACACCTGGAATCCCTGGCCCCTCAAATGAGCGGCGACCACTGCCATGCATTTGATGAACACTCGGGGGGGCTGTAGTGAGACCAAAGGGCAGGGCCCTGAACTGAAAATGACTGGCCCCTAGCCTGAAGCGGAGAAATCTCCTGGATCGTCTGTTCATTTTGATGTGATAGTACGCATCCTGGAGATCTATGGAGCACATCCAGTTGTCCTGACCCAGAAAGGGCAGGATGGACTGCAGCGTGACCATCCAAAATTTTGTTTTCTTGACAAACTTGTTCAAGTTGCTGAGATCCAAAATGGGTCTCCAGTCCCCTGTCTTTTTTGGAACCAAAAAGAATTTGGAGTAGATTCCAGATCCTTGTTGGTCTGCTGGAACTGGTTGAATGGCTCTTTTTGCTAGCAGCTTTGAAATTTCTAGTGCTGCTTGCTCCCTTTGACTGGGTGGAACGTCTGGAAGGGATTTTCCGGATTGTTTTGGGATGCAAATGAAAGGAATTCTGTAGCCTTCGGATATGACAGACTGTACCCACTTGTCCTGAGTAAGGGAAAGCCAGGCTTTTGGGTACAGAGATCATCTTCCCCCGACTGCCTCCGAAGGTGGACAGTGGGGCAACCCCTCAGGGGTGCTGAAAGGGTTTGTCAGAAAAGGTTTCTCGACTACCCTGATTCTGCGGGCCCCCTCTGCCTCTAGGACGGCGTCTATTATTATTGTTCCCCCCTCTGCCTCTAGAGGGGAAACGACTCTGAGTCCGGTAAGACTCCCTGTGGTTGTTTGCGGAACCACATCTCCCCCCCCTTCTGACCTTTGGGGTAAGGCCTAGAAGGGGTAGAAAAACGGACTCCGACGGCATAAAGAGTCTTACCTTCTACCTCGCACCTTGTCAGAGTATCCTTCACTTGTGGACCAAAGAGAGATGATCCCTCAAAAGGGGAGTTAGTGAAGGATGCCTTGAAAGGGTCCGCAGTGCTACATAGCCGCATCCAGGCATGGCGGCATAAAGCCACCCCTGTACCTGCGGCTCTGCTTGCTCCATCAGCCGCGTACGAAATCAGGCGCATGGAGGAGTTAACTACTGAATTAAGGGTAGCCAGCTGGGAAGTTCATCCTATCCTGAAAACCCACAGCCGATGGGTCCTTCAACACTTCACTCATATCCTTGGCAAGTCCCTCTGGAGACGAGTGAAATGACACGGGTAATTCAGCGAACGCATGGAAAAGGTCGCTGATGAAAACATCTGCTTACCGTACCTGTCCATGGTCCTAGATTCCTTATTAGGAGGATGAACAGGTACCGAAGGATCCGCTAATTCTTTCTTGGTGGCTGCAGCCACCACCATGACATCCACAGAGACACCTTTGGACAAAAACTCCTAGTCTTTGGGGGCAGTGATAAATTTAGCCGGCCTCCTAGAGGTGGGTTCCACAGAGTCAGGAGCCGTCCAAGCCTTCCTCGCCACCACCTCCATAAGTGGGTCAAAGGGAGGGGACACCCAGGAGGTGGAAGGTCGAGAACCAAACGCCTCAAGGTACACTGATTCGTCCTCTGAAGGGTTAAGGGCTGGCCAATTCCCCCTCTGTTTCAGTATTTTTAGTATGTCTGCAAGAGAGACATCTTCAAAGCGGGAACGAGGGGAACCCTCAGAATCTTCCAAATCAGTGTCAGAGGCGACAGTCAGGGGAGTCAATGTGCTTCCTCTTGCACTGTCTCTTCCAAGGGGTTCTTCTGCAAGATCAGGAGAGGCCTCTGAAGAGGAGGAAATTCCCACTGGGGATACTTGAGGCGCAGATTCTCTACGGTCCGAAGCAAGGGGGTGAGAAGAAATCACCGCAGGCACTGTAGAGGGAGGAGCTGATGGAGCCGACGGAGCCGACTGTGGAGTAGAACCAGGTTCTAACACGTTCCGCATGACCTCAAAGGCACCCCTATCCGGCAGGGCCAGAAGTCTCCGCTCCGAAGAGCAGAAAACCTCCCCCGGCACCGACACGGATGGCTCCAAAGCCGATGTCGGAGCCGAACTAACCAGCGCCGAAGCACCGAGAGGGAGAGCGGGGTTGGACAAGGGTCCGATGCCACTCGCCCCCTCTGAGCCGACGAGGGAAGTCCGGCGCCGAGATCCCTCCAAGGAGGAGATCGGAGCAGACGACGGCGCCGAAAGGAAAGGTATCTGTTCCGACGCTCCCACAGTCTCGGCTCCGAGCACCGGCTCCGAACTCAATAGAGTCAGAGGAGGAATGTCTAATGGAACAGGGGTAGCCATCGACTGTTGAGTCGGGCTGTGTAACATCTGGGCCAGTGCCTCGGACTTAAGAAGTCTACTCACCACCCTCTGCAAATCATGGTCCGAAAGTCTGGAGGACCTAGAGGAGTGTGACCTATGGCTCCGATCAGACAAGAGCAGTGAGGCTGGAGCCGAATGAACGGAGCCGATAGAAGGAGACCTGGACCTCTTTCTAGTAGTCGGTTCCGACAAGAGTATCTGAACAGACTTAGACTTATCTGTCTCGGCTCCCACCGGAACAGAGGACACAGTGTGTGTGGTAGGTCTAGAATCATCGGCTCCGGCTGGAGCCGATGGTTGAACCGTATGAACGGTCTTTGAACCTCCGGAGGACGGCTCGGACACTGGAGCTGACTGCCTGGAGGACTTAGGTTTCCCCGACAGACTGTGTCGAGGGACCCTCAGGCTTCAATAAGCCTCTTAAGATTAATTTATTTTTATGTTCCTGCAGGACTCTAGGGCTGAAACCGTGACAGACAGCACAAGAGTCCTGCAGGTGTAAAGGTCCCAAGGCAATACACACAAGAAGTGTGACCGTCTGTCAGAGACATCTTCTGACAGCACGAGTCACACTTCTTAAAGCCGGAGACCTTCGATTCTTTAGACATATCTAAAGATATAAAAGTAGTGCAATCACTCACACAACACACAGATTACACTAAATTTTAAATTAAGGTAACTAAATTTAACAAAAATTCCCTAGAAAAACACACTCACTCCAACTACTAGGAGGGGTGGGAAGGGGCCGAAGGTAAGAACCCTTGGAAAATTTTTTTAGAAAGGGGAAGGAATTTGTAAGGGAGTGGTAAAAGACTAAGTTATTAACTAAATACTACCGAAAAACTAACTTAATGGGGGTCTAAGTTTAGTAAAACTTATAAAATTAACTAACCTGCAAAGCTGGTTGGAAAAGCACCTCGTCAGCTAAGCGGCAAACGAGATCTGAGGAGTTACCGCCTAGCATTGTGGGATATGGGGGAGCCTCGAGACAGTGGAATTAGCTCTCAAGCTTTAGTATTGGCCGAGTCGGAGCCGAGGATCGGCTCTGAACCCATCCAGCAAGAATGAAGGCGAGATAGACAACTTAACATCTGCCCTTATAAATTCCAGCTGTTGGGTAGGTTGTACATTGGATTTCTCCCAATGAACTTTGATGCCTAGAGACTCTGCTAGTGAGTGCGTGTAACGGAGGGCCATGGTTAGAAGACGCTTGGTGGGGGTGGAAAGGAGCCAGTCTAAATATGGAAACACCTGGAATCCTTGAAGTCTAAGATGAGCCGTCACCACTGCTAGGCATTTCGTGAACACTCTGGGGGCTGTCGAAAGACCGAACAGCAGGGCTCGGAACTGGTAATGACTGGCTCCTAGTTAGAAGCGAAGGAGACTCCTGGAGCGTTTGTCCATTTTGATGTGATAATACACATCCCGGAGGTCTATAGAGCACATCCAAACAACGTGCCGTAAAAAAGGGAGAATGGATTGAATAGTGACCATGTGGAATTTGGTTTGAACAACTAACTTGTTTAGATGGCTGAGATCCAGAATGGGTCTTCAGTCCCCAGTCTTTTTTGGCACCAAAAATAATCTTGAGTAAAAACTGGATCAGCATTGGTCTGAGAGGACCGGTTGGATGACATTTTTTGACACAGCTTTCTTATCTCCGAAGTCGCTTCTTCCCTTTGACTGGGTGGAACATCGGGAAGGTTTTTTGTAGGTTTTGGATGGGATGTTAGAGGGATGTAGTAGCCTCTGGAGATTATTCTCTGCACCCACCGATTTTTTGTAATAGAGCGCAAGGCAGTTTGGGGCAGAGAAAAATGAGCTCCGGCTGCTTCCAGAGGAAAGCAATCGGGCAACGCTTCAAAAGTTTTGATAAGACCGCCCAGAGAAAGAATCCTTGGAGTCCTGATTTCGGGGAACCCCCTCTGCCCCTAAAGGGGCATCTTCCACCAGTGGAACACCCTCTGCCTCTAGGGGAATCCTCACCATGTGTGTTACGGAAAGGACCAAGGACCTTGAGATTTTTTGTGCCATATTTTCCCACTCCTCTGGTTCCTAGAAAAAGAACATTGGGGCTTGGAAAAACGTAGGCCAACAGCAGACAAGGTCTTTTCCATTCTGCTTCCAACTGGCCAGTGTGACCTTTACTTTAGAACCAATCAAGGAAAATGGTTCAATAGGGGCATTCAGTCCGCGAGGTCACAGATGTGCATCCAGGCATGACGCCTCATGCCTATGCCTGCACTTGCAGCTCTAGCCATCCCTTCGGTTGCGTGGGAGAGCAACCTCGTGGACAAGCTGGAGACAGACTCAAGGGTGGCAAGTTGAGAGCCAACCTTGTCTTGTGCCCCATCAGAAACTTGACCCGCAAGGGCTCCAGAAAGTTCGGAAATCAGATCTCTTTGGTGTCTTGTGAAATGTGCCAAGTAGTTCAGGGACCTGACTGCAAAGGTTGCTGAAGCAAAAACTCGCTTCCCTAGTCTGTCCACAGCCCGGGACACACTGTTGGGTGGGTGAACAGTAGGACTTTCTTCAGCTAGATCCTTTAGTGGCCGCCGCCACCACCTTAGTGTCAACTGGCAAGCCTCTAGACCAGTGGGGGTGCTCCTCTCGTGGGGAAAGAATCTTATCTGGTCTCCAGGGAATGGCCTCAACAGAATCAGGGTTCTTCCACGCACGCTGCACGACAAGCTGGACTAAACTCTTCAGTAGGTGGGGTCACCCAAGAGGTAGAATGTTGAGAGCGAAAAGCCTGCAGGAAGACTTGACTCCTCAGAGGAAAGGATTAGAGGGCTTTCAGCCACCCCTCTGTTTCAATATTTCCAGGATGTCTCCAAAAGGAGACAGTCAGGGGTTGAATGTGGGGACCCCTCCCCCCTTGATCGTAGTCCATATCCTTTGTGAGAGACTCTTCAGGAGAGTCAGTGAGTTTCCTCTTACACGCCTTCGTCCGAGGAGATTCTTCAGTGGGGATATCTGAGGAAGACTCAGAAGGATTGGTACCCTGAACTGGGGTTTCCTGAGGCTTCTGCTCTGTGTCCTGGGGAGGTGGTCCATGATAGCTGCAGCTCAGAGGGAGCAGGGAGAAGTTCTGACGTAGGAGGAGCGCTTCCAGAAGCAAGCACCCTCTCCATCACCTGGAACGCAGGCCCGCCCGAAGAGGAATGGGAGCCCGGAACAGAGTAGGACAGTCACACCCCGCTCCATCAGACTCACTCCCATGGATGGAGCCTCAAGCAAGATCGGGGCAGGTGTCATCCCTGGATCAGAGGACAAAACAGATAAAACTTAGAACCATGCTCAGAACAGAGGACCCCCCCCCCCAACCATGAGTCTGAGGAAGGGATGGTTCCGATGAAACTGAAACCCAAAGGGGTGGCCTCAAAGCCTCAGTGAGAGTCACTGTCGGCACAGAGGAATGGGTTTCCACCAAGGACGTCTGAGCAATGGACTTCGGAACCGATGAATCCAAAGGAGGAGTATAAGTGGGGGGCCCTGGGAGCAATAGACCCAAACCCTGAAGTGGAATGAGCCTCGGGAACATTTGTTATCCCTCTGGCTGTCAACAGCTGATCCAGCAGTCGCACCACATCAAATTCAGAAAGACTCCTGGTGAACCTTGTGGACACTCCTGAAGGGGAGTCAGGTCAGTCCAGAAAGGATTTGTACGTCTGGCCTAAGAATGGGTCCAATGAAGGTGAGTACTGGGTCCGTGGTGTTTGAGTTATCGGCATCATAGTCTCTAACTTGGAGACAAGTAATAGAGGAATCAGTGACGTCGAGAAGGGACTCTGTGCAGAAGAGGCACGGGTCAAGGTTATCATTGGTATAGTTTCCAAAGGAATTGTCGAAACCACTTTTGGTGCAGTAAAAGGCAAAGTTGGTGCCATAACTATTGTGGAAAGTAAAGTCGGAGCCATAGTCGATATTTTAGACAGGGCTGGTACCATACAGGTTGGTGCTAAAGGTGGCGCTGACGTCGAACTTTCTGTAATATCTATGACCTTGGTTAAGCGGCAACTGGAGCAGAGCTCGGAAGAGAAGCAACAGACATAGTTCTCAGCCGATGAAGCAATCCTATGCTCAGATGAAGATTTGTGGGCCTTATGTTTATGAGACTTGCCCTTATCACCAGCCGGTGAAGAGGGATCTGAATGGGGACTTTTTTTGTCCTTCACTGGAGGGGTTGAGACCTCTGACACAGAAATGGCCCCTGAGAAAGGAGAAACTAAAAGGTCTTTCAAAATGAGTTTTTTCTTTCGTTCAGTGTCCATTGAATAAAACTTAGGCAAATCTGGCAAGGAGGTTTCACAGAGAGGTGAGAATCTCCCGGACAACACACACAATTGTCGTCCGAGTCACTGCTAGGGAGTTTGCCATTGCAAGAGGTGCAATGTTTAAACCCCAAAGTCCCTTTTTTATTAGACGTTTCCATACACACAAAAATACACACTACTAGAGACTAAAAGAAAGGCATGGAGAAAAGAAAGAAGATACCAACGATGGTATCAAACAAAACCACAAGGGTAGTAGAGGGCATACCAACGATGGTATAAGAAATACCCAACGGGTAGAGCTAGATAGATAAAAGAGGGTAAAAGAGTTAGATTAGGAAAAAGTTCAAAAAACACAGTTATCTATAAAATATAACACTTAGCTGGAGAGCTCAGTGACACACTGCTATATGGCTGCGTGGCAAACGAGATCTGGGGTAACTGGAAGAAGGGCATTGTGGGTAGCAGCTTAGGTCAAAGAATTTCTGGTGTACTCGAGCTTGGTATTAGGCAGACTCGATTCAGAGGGCTCAGAACCGAACCCATCAGTAATGAATGGGAAGAAGATTAACATCAGCTCTAGAGATTTTTGAAAGGTATAAAAAGAAATATGGACATGAGAAAGAGAGATCTGATATGAATCAATATTTATGCAAAGGAGAAAGCCAAATTAATAAATACAAAAAAAAGCAGCCCCAAAGATCTTCAAAGAGAAATACAGGCAAATGCATCCACATATGGAATGCTTCACAATACAAAATATAAGATCACAAAGAGGGAACATAGAACAGAATATTAGTAAAGTAGAAGTTAAGGAATACCTGCACAGTGAAGGATTTAGTGTAGAAAATCTAAGAAGTTATGCACTCACCATAACGTTCCATATGTTTTCCATTTTCATTCTTCCTCAACCTATGGGTCTCTGACCCAATCCTCAGATCTGACTCGGCCACTTACCAAAGCTTTGGCTCAGAAGCTTGAGCTCCTCCCCTATCCATTATGCTTGATTTCCTTTGATTACCTCAGATCGAGTTTGCTGCTAACATGTAGCATAAGTATAGATATAATTAGGTAACTACAAAGGAGATGGAACAAGGTACAGCAGCTCAAACAGAAACTATGGCTCCTTAAAGCATAACCGCCAGGTCTTTCACAGCCATGGGCAGGGGGAAGGAGGTTGGGAAGGTTGAAGAAGAATAAAAATGGACAACACAGATCAGACTTCCTGAATGATTTTGTCCTGTCCAGGAAGAAACATAGTTGTCTATGAACATCTAACTGATGAAGGATATATTCCCTCCTTGTTTTGAAAATTGGGAAAGAAAAGTAGTAGGCTGGAGTGGTTAATATTGTTCTCTGTTGCAACTTTAGGTAGAAAGGATTGGTTCATAAAGTGATTGCCTTTATAGAAAATCAAATAATGAGGTTCCTCCATATGATAGCTGCTGACCCTTACTCCTTCATGCATCTAATTTCTCCAGTAACTTCCTATCTCAGGCTTAATGCACAAACTCTCACAAGCTCAACCGATTTAAGTTCTACTCTTTGTTAACATGCATAGGTAATCAACGCATGCATTTTGCTTGCTAAATTGTTAGTAAAATGTGTTAATCCCCCGATAGTGAAATACCATACATATTTTCTAAATGTAGCACTCTACCTAGTGACATCATGTTTTAAATGAAACAGACAATTTTATCTACATGATCATCACTTCAGTTTCACTTCCATCCAGATTAGATTAATTTTATTCCATTTCCCAACTTGAATACCAGTTATAACTGATCAGCTGACAAATAACTACCAGGTAAGACATCAGAAATAAGTGAACACTGCAATTAGTCACTACTGCAGATAGTTCTAGAAATGTCAATGTTAAGAGGAAAGCAAGAAAAAAGATAAGTTCAGTCACTCCATCTTTACATATGCTAAACCTCTCCAACAAAATACACCCATTTATTTCAATACCTATTATTATCCAATTCAATGTTTTGGGAAGCAGAGTTTATGCCAGCAAGCTACAGGTGTAAAAGTAACAAATGTTGGACAAGATGCAATTCCATCAAAAGATATACATTCTCATGTACATCTACAAGGATTTCCGAGCACCCCTAGCTCAACCACTCATCTCTCTTTTAGCTGGGGGGGGGGGGGGGGGGACGGACGGACTGGAATCCATAACAAAAACTCAAGGACATATAGATGACATACCAACCAAATAGAGAAGCATCCTAGTCAGAAATAAACAAAATAAACAAATACCAGTACAAGCAATTAGAAGTTATGTACTCACCATAACGTTCCATCTGAGTAGGTGTATTCATTTGTCTGCAACCTGTGGGTTATGGATCCGATATCGGATCCGAACCGGCATGGTTTTCCAGCTATGGATCCAAGCTCTCAGCTCCTCCCCTCACCCATAATGCCCT
>NC_056745.1:1369940430-1370030430 GCF_019279795.1 Protopterus annectens
CCCCAAAAACCCCAAACCCAAACAAAGCCCCCCCCTTTCCACGGTTATATCAAGAATCGCCACGGCAATAGCCAGATTGGTCCGAGTTACTGCACAGTGGTACGTACCTCCTATACTGAGCCAACAGATATTGCCATCATACTGGCAGACAGTCAGTGCCAACCTTACTCTTCTCTCCCCCCTAAAGTACCAATTTTAATATCGGAAGAATGCCAGGCACCCAGCATTACTGCAGCACAGGTTAAAGCTGCATTGTCCAAGGCCAAGAATAAAGCTTCCATGGGATTCAACAATATTCCTGGCATGAATTAAAAAGTGAACTGGCACCACATCTGTGTGCACTGTTCACTCACAGCCTCACCTCAGGCTTTGTCCCTTCCAAATGGTGCAATGCTACAGTCATCCCTCTCCATAAAGGAGGAGCAACTACAGACCCTGGAAATTATCGCCCCATTAGCCTGATGAGTCTGATATACAAGGCTATGGAGCACATCATCATGGACCTAATTAACAAGGATATAGGGAATTTCCGAACTCTAGATCCCACGCAATTTTGTTTTGTGAAAGCTAGATCATGCCTGCTCAACCTAGTTGACTTATCACCAGAGCTTTGGGTGAAAGTAAGGCAGTTCATACAGCCTACCTTGATCTGGCCAAGGACTTTGATGCCATTCCTCACTCGGGAATTATTAATACACTCACTGCACTAGGCATCAACCACTATATCATTAGGTGGGTTGCAAACTGGCTCTCAAATAGAACTCACAGTGTAAAAGTAGCGGACTCCAAGTCAGACTGACGACCAGTCACGAGTTGAGTCCCAAAGGGATCAGTCCTGGGTCCTCTCCTGTTTGGCATTTACTTCTCAAGTCCAGGCCAATATGGAGGGACTCTGGCTGACCAAGTTCGCAGACTACTGCAAGCTGGGAGCCATTAACTCCCAAAGTGATGCAGACATCCTACAGAAAGGCCTCACTGAGACCAATGACTGGTGTCGAAACCATGGCTTTAAGCTTAATGCCAAAAAAATGTGTTGTCATCCCCTTTGGGAAAAACTCAGTTCCCAGTAATTACCACATTGATGGAAGCCCACTGAACACTGAAGAAGGAGTTATAAAAGATATGGGGACACAGGTTGACAGCAACCTCTCCTTTGACCACCACACTGCCACTGTGGTCAGAAAGTCCTTCTATGTGAAACATCTCATTACCAAGGGTTTTGAATCCAGGAAGAAAGAGGTAATCATTTCTCTCTACTCTTCCCTCATTAGACAAATCACAGACTGTAATGCCCCATTTGGCATGTACCTCACTAGACACTTGCAACAGCTGGAGAGGCCACAAAAGTACCTCATGAAGAGGATACTAGGCCTTAAACACATGTCCTACATGGGCAAACTCCAGCTATTCTCTGTCTCATATCTTCTACCAAGAGGTGATCCCTGCTCGACTTACAAAGCCATGTCTGATCCAGCTCTGTGCTACAACTAAAAAAAAAAAAATCACAATCCCTACGCACCACACGCTCTAGAGACCTCAACCTCATTACCACAATCAGCAGAACATGTTGGAGGGCCAGGTTCATAACCCAGAGACTGCCCATGCGCTGGAATAGACTTCCCATACATGTCAAGCAGAGCACCTCACTGGCCCTCTTCAAGAGAGATCTTGATGAGCGAATGGGAAATAGAAAGTTCACCCCGGGGATCGATCCAGTGGCTCTGCTTGATAGAAGCACTGGGAACTGACATCAGGCAGAACAATGCTAGGGCACTTCTATGGGCTAGGCTTGTAAAGACTCCAGGGCCATTAGCCTAGTACACACCTATGAACAAAGGTAGGATAATGCAGACTCCACACAGAAGGCACCCCGGCTGACATTCGAACTGGAGAACTTCTTGTTGTGAGGTGGTTATGCTAAGACAATACACAGCAGTTACCTACAAGTCAAACAGAAGAAATGTTATTTCACTTGCACGTCTTTGGGGTGTTACAGGAAACCAAAGCACATGGAAAAACGCTACACAGAAACAAGAAACCATAATCAGGATTCATACATATAACCTGTCGAGACTGCCAAAGATAGCAACTTACGGTGTACAATGCTGAGGTTAGACTACGATGGAAAGGGAAAGAAACTGTGGCCAATTTGTTACTCAGACTGTAGTACCCCTCCCCCCCCAGCGCGCACACACAAACACACAGACACACCAAAGTCACTGCACTGATCATTCATAGTGATTTCACTAAAACACTGCATTGTACAAAACTACTCCTGCCACGCTAGATTAATACATTGGCTGTGATCAAATGGCAGCATTTTTTTTTAAATTAGCAGAAAGCCCCTGAACACAGCAATTATGGCCACTTTTGTTCATTGTATAGATATCATAAGTTCGATCATTGTTAAAAGGGCTACAGTAATCTTCTTTAAGTTTGTTTCCTACAAACGCACAGCAGCATCACAAGAAAGTATTACAAACCAGTACTGTATAACCAGAATAACTATTTAACTGGAACACATGCCAACAGAGCCACCCATTTTATCCACAGCCAGCCATATCTTATTTTGTTAGTTTTGTACACTTCAGGTACTAAAAATGGCCACAGTAATTTACTTCATATCTTTTACACAGCTACCCAGTGAAAGCATATCAACTTGTGTCACAGAAGCAGTCATCAACCACTGCATGCCTATAATGAAAATATACCCAACACAATCAAAACCATAAGTTGCAAGTTGGCTATGGCATTCCCTTGTGGACTCCTCTTACAGTGCCTCGATTGATGGGCTCCCCCTGCTGTTTACAGTAAAATCATCACATCCTTTCAGATATTTCCAGGCTTTCGACTCCATTACTCCTATGATTTAGATAGAGCAAAAAGGCAAACCAACTAAATAAGCAGGTGTGCAAGCCTTTCCCCAGATAGAACGCTGTGGCTGATTTGAACAGAGATGCTGCAGAACTTTTTTGTTAAAAAAGATATGTGGTAGCAGTGCTTTTATTTATTTATTTTTTTACTTAAACTTTTAGAAAGGCAGCCCTGGCCAAATGGTGCCTTAGGCAGCTTCAAAATTTGCCTATGACTAAAGTTTACCACGTTTGCATTCTTTCTATAGTTGTGCTAAGCAAAACTTACCATAACAGTAGATGCTTGAATGATCACTACTGCAGTAGTCTTAGCAGGATATAACCCATATGGCTAAGGATATAACAGAGGGCCAGCCTCCAAGCCTTCAGGGCACCTTCCCTGCTTCCAAACTGTAAGGCAGCTCAAACTGAGCTGACCAAAAGACCAGTTTCTGTGCAAAACCCTTCAGAGCTTCCCTGCCAGCACAGAAAGAGTTTTTGTGCAAAACCCTTCAGAGCTTCCCTGCCAGCACAGAAAGAGTGGCTGAGACTTTAAAGTGCAACACTAGGAGCAAAAAATAAATGTCCACTCCCCGATATAAAACACACACTGCAACATTCTAACATCTACTGTTATACAAGTTTTACTTACACAACTGTACTACATTCATTATACTGATCACTGCTGCAGTAGCCTTAGAGAAGGTAATCTGTCCATACAGCTAACTACATTTGGGAGGGGAGCCCACAAAGAATGAAGCTTGATCATCTAGACCTAGAGCAGGAATCGGGCTTATAGTGTTTTGTAAAAAGTATGAACACAGGACCAAATAGCAGCTTCTAGAATACTTCTAGAATCCAAACATTTCCAAAAAGCCATAGATGAAGCCAATGCTATGGTAGAGTGGGCCTTGACCCTTCCTGGAACAGTTTTGTTATGGACAGCATAGCAAAAGGTAACAACCTTAGACAATAACTTGGAAATTGTTTTGACACAGGTCATCCCTTCTTACCTTCACAAGAAATGAACAATTGATCTGAAAATTTGAAATATTTAGTTCTGTCAAGATAGTACCAGAACTGTCTGTGGACATCAAAGGTATGGAGTATTCTTTCTCCCTCATTTTTAGGTTCAGTAAAGAAAACAGGTAGATTGATTATTGTTTGGCTTAAAGTAAACTCAAATACCACATGCCTAATGAAACCCTGTGCCTATAGAAAATGATAGGGTTGACTTGCTGTAAGAGCTTGCAAATCAGATACCCTTCTTGCAGAGGTCAGAGCAATCAAGAAAACTGTTTCCATGTTAAGAACTGAAGTCACACAGATTAACTGGTTTAAAATGTAGCAAGTGGTAGCTTCTCCAACACAAACTTAAGATCCCAAGGAGGGGCCCACTGGTGTACTTGGGAGACCTTGTATGCAAAACCCCTTTTCAAGAACATTTTGACATTAGACTGCACTGAAAGAGAAACATGGGCAGACGTACTAAAATGCACAATGAATGAACCTTGAGAGAGAAATAAGAAAGGCAATAGAACAGTAACTCAAACAAATACTGTAAACCAGAGAACAACTAGCCCTGAATAGGTGCTGGTTACGTTGTTGGCACAAACTAGAATCTTTTTCAATTTGCTAATATAGGATTTCTAGTAGCAGGCTCTCTTAACCTCCATTAGTACCTGCTGCATATCCTTAGTAAACAGGTAGCTACAAGGAATTAAGACCCCATCATCCAGGCAGTCAACTGAAGTCAACTGGATTATGTGCATCAAACATCCCTGTTCTTGTGTGTCTGAGGAAGCTTGTGGTAATTGCCTCTGGCCATTTCCAAAAGAAGGGAGAATCAAGGTTGCTTGTACCAGAAGGGAGTCAAAATAATCTTGGGGGATTCCTTCTGAAACTTTAGAAGTACCCAGGATATTAATTAGTGGAAATTGTGAAAAAAGCATAAAGGAACATTCCGGTCCAAGGAAAAAAGGCATCCGTTCTCCAGGCCTTCTTGCATGGAGTCCTGGAACAGAAACTTGTCAGTGGGTTACACAGAGAGGAGACAAACAGGTTTACTTGAACTCCCCACAGAAAGATCAGGTGGTCTTCCAAGATTTGACCCACCTTCAATTTGCGAGCGTCTGCCCTGGTCCTGCTCAGCTTGTCTGCCACACAATTTTGCTTTGACAGAATGTAGGATGCCTGTAGGATGAAACTGTGCTGTGAAGTTCTATCCCAAGCTAACATGGCTAGTCTGTAAAATGGGGAAAGACCTGGTTTTACCTTGCTTACTTGTTGATATACCTCATGACACTGGTATTCTCTGTAACCACATGAAGCGGTCCCAGGAACCAAAGATGGTTCTGAGAGTGGAGTACCTTGATCAGGGCGAACATCTCCTTCATATTTTTATGTGCTTGCATCTCGTCTGCGAGTCCCACACCCCTTGCACTTTTATCCCTCCTGAAACTGCTCACTAATCAAAGTTGGAAGCATCTATGGTGAGCAAGAGAGAGAGAGACCTGGATTGAAGGATATTGCTAGTCTCCACCAAATTCTCTCTCTTCCAACAAACTCCAACACTGGGATTTCAAATGATGAAGGGTGTTGATGCTGGAACCAAAGAGATTTCAGATCACATGAGAAAGATTCATGTGAAGTCTTGCCAGGGCTGTCACAAGAATCATAGATGTCATGAGACACAAAACCCTGAAGTATTCACTCACAGCAAACCCTGAAGTATTCACTCACACCGACTGAAGTCTGAGTGGAAAAACCTTAGAAATAGATCTAGCTAAAGATGTATTTCTTCTTGTAAAAGAAAAGGAAAGCTCTTTGAACGGAGATGTCTAGTTAACATCCCAGTAACACAAATCCTGTACAAAGGAGTCAAGAAAGACCTTTGAACGTTCTCTTGGAATCCTACACTGTGTAACAGTTCACCTGCGAGAAAGATTCCCAGCATTCTGAAAGGCTCTGCAAAGATAAACAAGTCATCTAAATATGGAAAAATGTGGGTATCCTGTAGCCTGCAATGACCTATATAATTGAAGCTAAACACTTTGTGGACTATCCACTGCACCAAGAGTTTTCACAAAGGGTAAGGCAGAGAATTGATAAATGTGATCTAGTCACACAAAACTTTAAGAAATGCCTGAAGTCTGGATAAATAGGGAAATAAACATCTTAAGTCCAGTGTTGTCAGAAACTTGAAAGAAGGAGAGATGACATGTGAAGGAACATTTTGAATTTTGGCATCATCACAAACAGATTTAGGATTCTTTGGTTCTACGAACATCCTTGAATAAAGTCCATTCCCCACCTGGGAAGGAGGAACTGGTTCTATCACTCCTTGGGGGACACCACATCATGAACAGCATGTGAAGAAGAACCAGTGGAAACAAGAGTCTCTGACCTAAAGGATGAGGAATTTCCTCCCAGTGCCATCTGAAACTTTGACAAATGATTTTCTGAACCCATTTGTCTAAAACTATTTGTCGTCAAAGAGGAAAATGAAGATTAAGACTTTCTGGTAGAAAAAAAGGGGCCAGGTTGGGAGGGGGTCACAATGTCTCGAATATTCAGACATTTATTAGACTCTCCTTAGCTTTGGGAGGTTTGAGATTTCATTTTGGAACACTCTTGTCATTTCTTCTTAAACATCTGTTTACCTATGACTACTTATTCTGTTTGAGAAAATTGGATGAAGAAATAAAAATCCCTTGGAAAATTTTGAAAAGGAGGGCTGAAAAATCTTGCTGATTCACTAATCAGCTTGTTCCTTTCATCCCATTTTTGATCATCTCTGCAGTAGAGGGGCCAAACACTAAATCTCTATCCAAGAGAAAATTTAAAATCTCATTTTTAGCATCATCTGGGAGTTTGAGAATGCAAAGTGCAAACCTCCTCAAACACTAGCAATGACCATAGTTCTGGAAGAAGCATCAGAGTTGTACACACAGTTAAAATGAGTTGTGACCTGTAAACTATGTTACTTAAAGCAGAAGAAACTGCAGATAAAAAACATTCCTTGTATTTGTTTGCCAGAACAAACTTTAATGTAGGAGTCTGACAATTCAAAATTCTGAAAAATCAAAGTTGCAGAAGTATATACTTTTCCCCCATACCTATCAATAACCTTCCTATCCTTATCAGGAAGAGTAGGATTGAATTAACTAAGTATTTAGCAGCAGTGAGATCAACTAAAGCTCTAGCTGCTGGGACAGGTTTGGGACTAGTGTACAAAAAATTACAAGACTGAGGAACTTTAAACATCTTATCTGCCTTTTTAGGGGCACAGCTGGCTGACTATCATGAAAACTGCAGGAAGCAGCACACAAATCCTCTAAAGCAGACAAAACAGGAGGAATGGGTGTAGGTTCTGGAAAATCCTTCTGCAACTCCTCTTAGTATTTTCTATGGATTGAGAAACCTCAGTGTTCTCCCATTGAAAATGCTGGCACATTCTAGTAATAGCCTCAGAGAGAACCCCCCACAGGCAGAATCGGAAAGAGAGAGCTCTCCTCAGTCTGAACCAGAAATCCGAATAAAATACCCTGTACCCATCCATAGGTCTTCCTGTTCAGATTTGGAATCTTAAATCTCTTCAGGAAAAGGAAAAGCGGAATCCCTCTTTCTTTTACCAAAAAACTTTACTATAAGGATCAGCCGCCTGAAATATACTGAGCTAGACCTTATAAGCTTTTCCTAGCCAAAGACAATTACAGAGAAGTAGATACTTGCTTTGTTTTATGTTATTTTTGATAGCAAAAATGAGGCCAAGATGGTTACTAATGGCAACAGCAGCTTCCCCAGAGATGGTCACAGCATTCTGACAGATCAGGGAAAACTTCCCTGTTCCCTATCCCAGACTTTCCCTTTCCTACTGATAGCACCAAAACAGCCACACGGGATGTGGCTAACCCCTGGTTCATAGTGGCTTATAGGTGCTGCAGCAAGGGATCCTAAGTAAAAGAGGAGTGCTCTGAGGTAAA
Organism: Protopterus annectens; assembly: GCF_019279795.1. Taxonomy (NCBI): domain Eukaryota; kingdom Metazoa; phylum Chordata; order Ceratodontiformes; family Protopteridae; genus Protopterus; species Protopterus annectens. The sequence goes on from NC_056745.1 coordinate 1,369,948,268, forward strand.
ACAAATGCCCAGAGTCACCCACCAGCAGCCAAGGCAAATTGGTCACCTGCTGTGGTGGCAAAGGCTATTTACTTAAATTTTTTTCTTTTTGTGACTGGAAGGACAAAAATGTGGGACTGGTAGTCTGTTCCATGGTCAAGCCTCTTTCCTAGGAAAGACTAGCAGGAACTGACAGCGAACACTACCAGTCCACAAAAGTTACTTTTTGACAGAAAAAGTAAAAGGCACTTTAAAAATGCTGTGTCAGCCCCACAAAAGTAAAATAAAACAAAATTAAAAACACAGAAGTGTTTCCAGTTATTTTACACCGCTTTTAAACTGAAAGCAGTCGTTTTGTTCTCCAATTAAAAGTACATTACAGTCTCAAGAGTCTGTTAAAACACAACACTCCTAGCTTAAATACAACTTTACTGAAGAAGACAGTAATAAATCAACATTAAGAAAACGTTTTTTCCACAAAGGGAACTTCTGACCAGCAAAGGAAAACACAAGTAGCAGTCAATCCTCAAAAGCCTCAGAGAAGTGTACTCTTCAGCATCAGTAAAGATCTAAAGAGCGTTGTGCTCAAACTCATCTTTTAGTCAGCTTGACCTGACAGATGAATGGAAGGTGCTCAGAAGCTTTGGAAGCTGGCTGGTTGTTATATCTTTGGCAGGATATAACCCATACAGCCAAGGCTACTGCAGCTGTGATCAATAAGATAATCATCAATCAGTTTCAAGAATGGAACGCTGTGAGCCTCGGGATAACATTCAGCAAGTCAGCACTCCATGTGGATTAAGTGAGCCTCAACCAAGCTACAGCACGGCATACTTTATACTCCATTTGAATTAAACACAACAGGAGGTCGGGAACAATTCAAGAAAGCCTTGGTGGCTACCTGCTATCACTTGTAGTGGCCAGAAAAGCATGCTTTTAACTGAACAGAGGATGAAACTGGGAGGTTGTTTCCTGGGAGAAATAAAGGTATCCCTAAATTTTAGGGACAGAAACAACTTTACAAGGCCTCATATGCTTGAGACTGCTGCTATAGGATGAAATAATATATTTGGCTTCTTTTTTGAAGAGTCTCTACCAAGTGAATAACAGATCTGTTGGAAAAAGACATGAAGTGTTGGCACTCTGGTGTGCGGAAGTGAAAAGAAACCTTTGGGTAAAGAAGAAAGCATGAGACTGCAAATTTAAGATGTTTAATGTCCTCCCTGCCGTCGCAGGGGTTTTCTCCTGGTGCTCCAGTTTCCTCCCACATCCCAAAGACATGCTGCAGTGTGATTGGACACAATAAATTGGTCCTATGTGAGAGTGTGAGCATGTGTACACCTTTGGTAGCAGTTTGGGCGCCAGTGGTGACCCCCAATGGGGAAAAGTCGAAAGGAGAAGACAACTGCAATTTGTGAATGTGCACATGCTCTATAAACAAACACCATAATGGCAAGCACTGCATACCGGCTGCCACCCCACCCCCACACAGAAGGCAGACACAAACAAAAAACCTCCAAGTCCCTACATAAGAAATTGGAAGAGTGGCTGAAGGCAAATGTGCATTTGGGGGGTACAAAAAGCTCAGTCATTTATCCTATTTTCTACAATTTGCAAGGACATAACATACTGTACCTTGGGATGTGGCACAATATCACTTCTTGTGAAGGTTTTGGCCTCTGGGAACCCAACTAAAATAATTGTTCGAAAATGAGAAACAATGTCATCCACTTTAAGAATTGGAAATGTTAATGTTGCCATCGTTCAAACTGCAAAAAAAAAAAAAAAAAAAAAAATACACATTAAGTTTCCCATCTACAGCAAAGCATTCTATTATGTCTAGACTGAACCAGACTGGGTCAGTAAAATATTGAATTAGCAGGAGAGCTTTTTTATGTTTCATTATGCCTTCTGTAAAAGTCATTTTAAATTACAAACATCAATAATACAGACCAATAGTTAATGATAGTGCGTGTTCCATTGCTCATTATGTTAATGAAAATATTGCATAAAGTTATACAAGACGTCTTTATTTCACATTCCACAAATCAGCCCAGCATTAAACTTTTCAAGAACTGTTACAAAATTTCAGACTCCTGCTTCTTTAAAAGGGATGAAGTCTGAAACAGTTATTTAATACAATGCTCTCCTCTTCCCCTTTCCCTCTCCCCATCTCTTCTCTCATCACCCAATCACTATCATCATCCACAGTCCACGACCATACATACATCTTCTGATCTTTAATTTATTAAAATCCTCAAACCCTATTCACAATTCACTGGAGCTCTAAACTACCAATTGGCCCATTTTCTACCTTGACCTGTTGTCAACAGAAATACTTTGCTAATTGAAGTTAACCTGATAAAAAAACACTTAAATATAATCACCAACTAACGTGCTTCTTTTATGCTTATATGCTCTGCCAAAGATAGGACAATACACCAATGACTAGAATTTGTTGAAAGGGTGGCAGAGCAACCAGAGGATGTCCAACTTCTGCTCTGCCAAGGAGATATCCCCAGCTTGAAAAGGCATACATAGATCTGAAACAACTGTTAGTTTAGAGAGAATCCAGGCACTTGGTTATACAGTTTTTCACAAAGGAGTGTCCCTGAAAGCAGGTGCAACCAGATTCTACTCGGAGAGCAACCTTCATTCCCAGAGTAGATTCACCCACACAGAGTCCAACTGCTGCTTGCTTAAGCAACAAATCAAGAGGCCTAGGGACTGCAGCCCACTAGATGGAAGAGTTCTGCAATGTGGTACCCACAGTAAGTAGCTGAACACTCTGAGCTTCAGCATTCATAAAAGAGCCCATCATATAGGTTCATAGGCAAGTACTAGGCTAGCTGCCCTTGAGGGTCATTTAAGCCTAGCCAATGTCCTTTTGTGTGCTCTATATAACCTATCCCATTTATAGGATTGGCCTTACTCAGCCCATGGTCAATAATTATATATTAACCCCAATGAGAATAACTAAGATCATACATAAATAACTTGAGGGGACCCATGCATGGGATAAAGCATTTAGGAGATGTCTCTGTCCACTAGTACAAGGGGCAGTCCTGAGGAAAATTTTCTGTTTCCCATTCAAAGATCCAAGCTGTGTTTGAAAATAGATAGGGATGAACTTTGGTTTATGTGGATGGGAAGTATGTTCCACAACTCTCCTGTGTCTCCTCCAAACAATTCAGTTGATGTTGCAGAAGAGGTTTAGATCCCTCGACAGAGCATTTTTGATGCCATTGATGTACAGTAAATTCATCAATAATGAGTCAGAGGATGTCTTGTATACCAGACAAATCACCTCCTAGCAGTCTGCAGGATACACAGTATAGTGACAGAGCTCTGAATTGGTCCATGTAGGACATGTTTAGGCCTTGTATCCTTTTAGTACAGTATCTCTATGGGGGTTCCAGTTGTTACATATGTCTGGACAGATGCATGCCAAAGGGGGGCATTATATTCACTGACTGGCCTAATTAGGGCTGAATAAAAGGGGGACAATGGCATTACTAGATCTAGACCCAATTCCTTTGTTTATATGTGAGGGATTTCCTCTTGGGAAGAGGAATTAGAAGGGTCTGCCATACCCCAGGGCTCTGGTAAAGCCCCCTCTAGTGACAGCTTAGTTGGAACAAATCCCCCTCCACCAGTTTCACAAACTGCTTTTCAAGGTTTAGTTCTTAAAGGGAACAATCAACATTAAAAGTTGCATCGCCCCCATCCTAACCTGTGAGACTAAACATAAAATAAGTGCACCACTTAGCTGCACATGGTAAGTTCCTAAAAGAATTAGGCTTGTAAACAGTTTCTTACTTTAAATAAAATGTAAACTCCAGTTGACTGGTTTTCTTGTGTTTTACCAGATATTTAGAAATAGTTATGGGTACTCACCGTGACAAAATCTGGGAGCGGTCTACCATCCCATAATGCATCACATCTCCCCATTCTCTTCAATTTTGGGCCATGCAAATGTGGTCATATGACAAAAAAAAAAAAAAAAAAAAGCATGGAGTGGAAGGATGGCTGATCCATGGAGATGAAGAGCTACTCATAGATCGAGCATTATAATGTGTACCCAATACCTTTTATATCCAATACCATAGATTTCAGTCTGCAGGAACAAGTAGGACAGAATCTAAGCATACACAAAATTGGAGCCTGTCTTAAGGAAAGAACCTCTCATATAAGGTCTCAAAGACTGACTGAAACCTGCAAAAGATGCAAGAATTAAAGGTACCCAAAATGCTGATTAACAGCCATATTTGCTACCAACTCAACATTAAATAGACTGAAACAGGTGATCAACTGAAGGGAACAGTGCCAGTAGTAACAATAATATGCTATGTACAAGTACACTGGCCTTCTAGATAATGCTCAAGACACTAAGAAAGGAATATCTAAAGCAAGTATCCAGAACACAAAGGGCTGTAAAACTACAAATAAAAATGTACCATAACAAAGGCCCAACAGGTACAACACAGCTAGAGGACAGCTGATCTGACAGCTACATGAACTCCTCTAGAGAATGACAGCAAAGACTTTATAGCAAGAAAGTCTCAAGTAAAGTGGGTGTTTCTCTAAATTACCAACCTACCAAGAACATACAGGGAGTAGCCCAAGGACCCACAGCTGTGAAACGGATGTCGGACCTGATGCCAGTGTGGCCAGCACCAGAGCCACTCATGCCAAGCCAAGAAAGATTATTATGAAACAACTGGTGCACTGACAATAAGGGTGCTGCGACAGCTGATATCTAAAACTAGGATGTCTGAAAGACAGTTGCCGACAGGAATGATGGCAACGGTACTAACACCAATTCCTAAGATCAGTGCCAGATAAAAAGGAACTAGAGCTAGTGGCAAAGAAAATTAGCTCCTAGCAAGAAACAGATTCCTTTAGTTTCACAAGTCTGGAAGGAAAAGTACAGTTGTATAAGTAAACTTACCATAAAAGATGTTTGAATGATCACTGCTGCAGTAGCCTTAGCTACATGGGTTATAGCCTGCACAGGATGCAACAACCGACCAGCTTCTAAAGCTAGAGGGCACCTTTCACATGCCTACACCATTGACAGCTTGAGGTGTCAGTGGAGGAAGACAAATAGATTCAGGTGCCAAGAACTTTAGAACTTTCATGCTAACTAAGTTGGAGGCTAAGGCGCTGAAAGAAGACAAAGCTAGGTAAATACAATTCAATGCCCATAGCCTAACAAATACAAAAATAAGGGGGGGTGTTGAGGGAGGGATCAGTCACTGCAGAAATGACCATGTGAACTACTGTTGTATTAAAATTTACTTATACAACTGCACTAAGTTCATCATTTTATCACTGCAGCAGTAGCCTTAGCTATATGGGTAGAATAATGGAGTTTAAGAGGCCTAGGAGGAGGAAGGATGAGGATCCAGGAGCTCCTGCAGAATGTTTCTAGCAAAGACTACTCTGGACCTGATAAAGGACCAAGTTGCTGCCTCTAGTATACTTTTAGGGTCCATCCCTTTCCAAAAAGCCTGGAAATGACTTATTATGGTGGGAATAACGAAAAGCGAGAGCATGGGAGTAAAAAGTTTCCCCAAGATAAAAAGATGGACTCAGGAACATGATGGAAAAGGAGAGAAAGGAATTCTAAAATGGAGAACAAACCACAGACTCCTACAGTAGTAAGCACAGACAAATGTCAGCAAAAAAGGAGAACCAAATACTTGGAAAAGTGGAACACTGACAAAACTGGAAAGGTGGAGAGAAATTGCTGTTGAAATAAAGGAGTGAGATTTAGAAACTTTCAAATTAGTTGTCTGAGCCATGAATGTCTGCAGATAACTGAACATGTGGCAGCTGCTCTGCAAGAAGCATCTAAGGTATCACAACCATATTTCAAGAGGTCTAGCTACCTGCAGTTTCTCTAGCTATGGCCTGCACCTCCCTGTACAAGGTTCTGACATAGCAAAAACTTGATTCTATAATTTATCTTGAAGTGAATTGGCAATTTAATGCCCTCATGACTAGGGATGCAGAGGTATAATTTTTCTTGCCTAACCTGTCCAGTACTCTGCTCTCCCTGTCATTTGGTAAAGGATGCCTGGATGGTTCCTTTGGAAACCCCTTCAGTAGGTTCAGTGGAGACCAGAGGGATCAACTTTGGGATTTTTGTAAAGATTGTGACAGTCAAGCACTCTAAAATCTGTCCTGTTTCTTGGGTGCAGGTGGTAAGGAGTCAAGGGGTGTAGGGATAAGTCTTCAGAATCATCTATTACAATGTGCAATGGAGGAACAGCCATCAGTCTAGGGGAATGTAAGGTTAATAAATCAATGTGTCTTTGTTTGGGAAAACTGCTTACTTTCCCAGTTAAGCTTCTTTCATTTTGTGTAAAGTTGCTCTGAATGACAGGTCTTCACGACTTTCCCAGTTAAGCTTCTTTCATTTTGTGTAAAGTTGCTCTGAATGACAGGTCTTCACGTGGGGAAGACTGAGAGTATCAGAGTCTGAATAGGTTTCGGGTTGTAATGACCAAATAAGAGTTCTTACACGTCTTCAGAAGATGAGGAGCAGCATACACACATGCATACAAACATGTTCTGTAGGTGATAAATCCCATCCAAATACTAACCAAGCCTGACCATGCTTAGCTGCCAGATAAAGATCTGGCACAGTAATAGGACTATTAATTGTTCAATTCTTTATACACATTATAGGTGTTCAAGACCAGTATGTAAAACAAATGAAATAATCAATTCCTTCAATGCAACACCAGAACTGATGTGATAAGACAGCCAAGCAATATGGCATGCAAAGTATTATCAGATGGTTATCCAATGATAACCAAGCCTAATCCTGCTTAGCTTCTAATATCAGGTAAGTTAAGGTTCAGTCAAGATAAGAATATATTTATCTCGTCTTTATATGAATTATAGGTTCACGGAGACCACATGGATACAATGCACCAGTGTTAAAGTATCCAAAACCTCTCTTTAGATTCTAAAAAAAAAGTTACAGCATCCCCACCAGCTCCATATTTTTATTTGATTTATTTCTGTGAAGACAAACTTAGGGTGAGCCTTCTTATGCTTAAATGTTTTGACATTTATTTACCAGGGAATTCCTACTTGAGTAAGCTACCCATTTTCAGTTTAGGCCTGGGGAGAAATTCTCCACAATTCAAGACATATACATACAGAACTTTAAGAAGAGATCTTAAATAAATGAAACTTCATAAAAACGCTTTAGCCAAGATCCAAGTCTAGAATCTGGCAGCAAATATCTTCTAGCACATTTCTTATTGACTATAAGATACCACAACTACTGTGGAAGTTTTTTTTTTTTTAATTCAACTGTATTAGAATAACTTAAAGTATGTTATGTATATGTGGTCTATGTGGCCAGTTCAATTAGTGCGTATTAGAAGGGCTAGGATTTCAAGGTTAAATCTGAGATAATGTGGAGGCAGAGGGAAGAAAGGATTGGGGGAGCGAAAAATGGTGGTGTGAGTACAAGAGATACTTGACATAATTGGAGGAAGTTATAAATTAATGTAGTGTCGAAAAGGAACAGTCAAGAGTTGTATAAAAGTGGTATTTAGGGAGGTTCTGAAAGAGTAAAGGCTTTGTGCATTACTGAAGGATGAGGGTAGGGAGTTTTAAGATTAGCAAGCTAGTATGCATGCAAGTTCTGCCCAGTGGATTAGTGAGGTTTGTAGACTAACAGAAGGTTACAGCCTTTGGATTGCAATTCATGGTTAGGGATAAAGTCAAGAGAAGAAACCACTGAGTGCAGGACAGCTATCAGAATTATGGGTATTTTTGAAAGCAGTGATTAGTTATGTGTAGGTTAGTTGGTATGGTAATTCCAACCATTTTAGGGATCTGACTGCCACACTGTGAACACAAACAGGGTATTGGTTGCAAATCTGGCTACTCCATTACAGCATTATTCAAACTTTAAGCCAAGTAATAAAAATCACCACCAGCAAAAAAATGATCCTGATAAAGATAAAAGAAATTAATAGCATAAAAATAATAACAGATTCCGTTCAGGATCAATCCAAGCAGTCAATTCACACCAAAGTGTGAGCGAAATGAATCTCTATTCAGACCTTGTACCAGAATCCAGATGCAAAAAACACAGTGCAAGAACACACAATAGAAATCTGTTCAGACTTCCAGAACCTCTTTGTAGCTATTCATAAATATTCCACAACCAGAACTGGTTATATAAAAAGAGTTGTATAAAACTTTTATTGAGACAAAACGGTCAACGCTTTCGCTATGTAGCTTTTTCAAACTATTACAAGTGTGTGCTTCAAGCAACTGAATATATATCTCAATACTAAATTGATTAATGAGATAATTATTAAATGATAATTTAGAAAAAAAGATATACAACAAAAACAGAAAAACAATTAAAACATGCATTCATAGATATAAAACCTTGTAAATAAAAATCATATGTATTGTGTATGATACATTTTCTTTGTATATAAATATATGTGTTACATTTTTAAAAAACATATTCATGATTTCATTTATGTCTGTGTTTGATCCTTCTGCCTTAAAGTGCAGGTTTCAATGGAATTTTCTCATTTAAGCCAGGGGGTATATGCGCTTGTAACTTAATTATCCAACGAGTTTCAGTTTGTATAGCGAGTTCAATGACAGAGTCATTGAACCACTATTAGATCGATTGACTGATTGTGTTTGTCTATATGAAGAGAGACTATTAGAACAAAAGAAACAAACTGTCCAGTGACATATATGATTTTCAGCATGGCCAAGTCTTTACCTAGGTATAACAGGAATGGACCAGACGGATTTGTTGTTTCTAATGACAAAACGGAATATTAAAATGTATCTAGCAATGTTAATTATGGTAAAAATAATTCTGCTTTAACAAACTGTCCTAAAGCATATCCATTGGATACTATTACTAACAATAGTTGTGTTATTAATTTTGATGGCTTAAGGAATGACTACTACTGATAATGTATTATCACAGTCTGCTGAAATTACATCTCCTGATAATTTGATCACAGGTAGTGCAATAGGGAGAGCAGAAACTGGTAAATGACAATCTGGATTCTAATATTGTAAATAGAACAGGATATATTTACAAGGATCCAGTGCAACAGGGAGAGCAGAAACACTGGTAAATGACAATCTGGATTCTAATATTGTAACTAGAACAGGATATATTTACAAGGATCCAGTAGCGCGTAGTAAGACATCTACCATACATACTAGCACGGAGCCCTTTCCCTATAGCCGATGTAAACGGCCGTGGGTGGAATCGCTCAATGAGCAGAGGGAGGCAGAAGAGGAAAGCCTCAGGAATAGAAATGAAAGAACCACCCTAAAGAAAATGTGGGAGAGAATGACCTAGTGTGGAATCTTTCACACAGGCCTTTAGATAGGTTTGAATTGGAAGTGTTAAATAAGGGATTATCTTTTGTTCCATCTAGAAAAGGTGATGTAACTGATACAATATTGGATATTAAACTTTTTGTAAGGAATGTACAATTAAAAATGCTATTTGCAGAGAATACTGCTGGAACTTCAAGTAGAGTATTTAAAAGACCAAGCACATATGTTCCAAACTTGCATCCCCTATTAGATGCCTTCAGTAGAATTGTAGAGAAGGATATATATTTATTGAAGAATGACCTTTATGCAGATGCTAGGAGAAATAATTTAACATCTAAACAAGTTAAAGCTTTACAGGATCTAAGAAATAAGGCCTGCAGATAAATGGGGCCCTATTGTAATATTAGATATTTTATGATCACAGTACGATTGAGATGTTAAAATAATACTCATTTTTATGAACCTGTTCCTATTTTGAGTGCACAAGAGCATATACTTAGTGTGTATAATACTGTTGATGATTTATTTAAAACAGATAATTAATTCTGATTTATATAATTTTTTGCTTGTTGAAAACCCCACTATACCAACTATTCAGGGGCTACCTAAGGTGCATAAGGACTTAATGAACCCCCCTATGAGACCAATTGTATCAGGTCGAGGGTGGGTTACTGAACCACTTTCCATACTGATGGAAAAAAAACTTTGAGACCTATAGTGGAGATGAATATATTCATATTAAGGGATTCTAAACAGTTATTAGATCTATATGAAGGAACCAAGTCATTATCTGACAATATTCCATTTACAATGGATGTTAAATCATTGTTTACCAACATCCCTAATGAGACGGGAATTGAAAGTATCCATGTATACTTCAGTTTAAACATTCTAGTATGTTAACCAAACAAATAGAATTTGTCTATTATTGGAAATGGTGCTAGAAAATAATGTCTTTTTATTTAAATCAGCAGTTATATCTACAAAAGGATAGCGTAGCTATGGGCACTTGTGCCAATAGCTACGCCAACCTAGTGATGGCCTTATGGGAAGAAGAAAAACTATTCCGTCTAGATTTATATCAGAAATACATCTCTTTTTACAGACGTTTTGTTGATGATTTATTCCTTTTGTGGACAGGCACTATGAAAGAATTGGACAGGTTTATGACGGAGGTCAATCTATTGACAACCTTTTTGAAATTCATGACTACATCCAATGATAACATAGCCTTTTTGGATGTATGTATTCAACGTCTCGAAAATGGAAAACTTAATACAGGTGTTCATAGTAAATCCTGTCATAAAAATACTTTGTTGCACAGGGATAGTATGCACCCTGGCCACATTTTCTCTAACATTATTAAGGGTCAAGCTATGAGAGTATCGAGACTGAACCCCCTACAAAGTAATTATGAAACAGAATTAGGTGAATTAAATGAAAAGTTGTTGATGAGGAATTATAAAACTGCAGAGATAGAGGAAGGTTGTTTTAAATACAAATCATATTAGAACAGATATAGCTTGTCCTATTTTTTTCTGAAAGAGGTATAAGTGTTTATAAGGAAGAAAAGATAAATGAATTTGAAGATATAAACAGGCAGCAAAAAGTTACTTTATACTACACCCAAGATATACAATTGATTAAAGAGATCATCTTTAAGCATTGGGATATTTTAACAGTAAATCCTGAAATCAGAAATTTAAGTAGAACGGCCACAGTATATTTTTAAGAACAAAAAGAACTTACATAGGTTATTGTGCTTCCCTAACCAAGTTCAAACAAAGGAACTCGGCTCATTTTATTATGGAACTCGACCATGTAAGAAATGTAATTTTTGTACTTATATTGCCGATATTAATATGTTTGTGCACCCTACAACATCTCAAATTTTTACTTTTAAGGTTAATGCAACTTGTGACAGAGCATTTAGTATATCTGGCTACTTGCACAGAATGCTCTGCGTTCTATGTTGGAAAAACCAATAGGAAGCTAAAGAATAGAATTAGGGAGCACATTTATCAAATCAGAATTAAATCTGAGATTAATGCACTCTCAAAACATATTTTACGGGAAGGTTCTATGCATCGTTTCAGATTTATGGTAATACACACTAATATTCCTAGTAACAGGGGAGGAGATATAAAGAATTATACAGAACAAACAAACTAGTTGGATAATTAGGTTACAAGCGCATATACCCCCTGGCTTAAATGAGAAAATTCCATTGAAACCTGCACTTGAAGGCAGAAGGATCAAACACAGACATAAATGAAATCAGAAATATACAAAGAAAATTTATCACACAATACATATGATTTTTATTTACAAGGTTTTATATCTATGAGTGCACGTTTTGTTTTTTACTGTTAGTTATAAATCTTCTAATTAATTAATAAATGATAATTTAATTATCTCATTAATCAATTTAGTATTGAGATATATATTCAGTTGCTTGAAGCACACACTTGTAATGGTTTGAAAAAGCTACATAGTGAAAGCGCTCATCGTTTTGTCTCAATAAAAGTTTTATACAATTTTTATATAACCAGTTCTGGTTGTGGAATATTTATGAATACCTACGAAGAGGTTCTGGAAGTCTGAACAGATTTCTATTGTGTGTTCTTGCACTGTTTTTCGTATCTGGATTCTGGTACAAGGTCTGAATAGACATTAATTTCGCTCACTCTTTGGTGTGAATTGACTGACTGCTTGGTTTGATCTTGAACGGAATCCGTTATTGTTATATTATTCAAACAATATTTTCTGTGATGCCTGGAGGTCAATTAGAATAGAACTACTGTACTGAAGGGGAGAAGATGGGTTAGTACTGGTGTACTTTTTAGTTGACTTGGTGATGAAAGTTTTGGCTCTGTATAGCACACCAAGTTTTCTATGCGTTCTTAGTCATCATCAAATGGCCATTAGTTTTGTACTGGATTGGAGGTAACTGAGAACTGTATTGTTAAGGGAGTACATTTTGAATTTTTTTCCATGCAAGAGGGATTTAGGAAAGAAACATAGCAATTTAGTTTTCTTTGGATTTGGCACAAATCGAAATTGGAGCCATTTTTTTGGCTGAAGTAAGAGCTTCTTGGGTTATCTACTGGAGATGCGTTATGTTATTGGATCGGCATACAAATGTTTAGTTATCTGCATACTGGATTAATGAGGCTTGTACGGTGGGTGTCTAATGTATTGGTGATAATATCTGAAGAGCACAGGGACAAGGATAGAGCCCCTGTGTTACTCCCATGGTGGCAGGGAGGAAGGGTGAAAAGGTGGTGGAGCATATTTTCACAGGTTGTTTAGGAGTCATTTTATACAAAGATGTAGGCACTGGTGTTAAAGATGAACTGGTTTGAGGTAGGCAGCTGTGGCGTGTGTTATTAGTGGGAATTTACAGAGGGAAGCTATGCTATCTATAAAGAAGTTGATTTGTGTAGCAATTTCAAGAGGGGTTTTGAGTAATGGATTTGGATTATTTGTTTTGAATTTCTTTTTTTTTTTTTTTTACACTGAAGATCAGAAATTTTGGGATTGGTTTTTTGAATGCCAATATAGTATTTTTTGTCGGCTTTTTATACTTCACTAAGCTGTTGTAGCTTTGAGGCATTTTGTATTTTTGCCATTTATTCCTGGCTTTGCCTCCATCTTGCAGCACAAGTAATCTACTAATTTTAGGTCAGCCAAAGTGAATGGATTTGTTTTTCTTTTTTTAATCGCTATGGAGCTAGGCTCTTTAGGATATTTAGGAAGATGGTGTTTATTTACTGCTTCATCTATGGGGAGGATTTTCAGGATATTCCACTTAATAGATGCTAGTGTGATGTTAAACTTGTCAGCATTAAAGATGAAAAGATTAGGAGACCTTTTGTAGGTCTGTTGTTTTTAGGAGGTGGGGGATTACTGAATGTCTTAAAGTGGAGAGGTCATCACTTAGGGAATTTGGAAGTGTACTTGCACAGTTGTAAACTTGCTGGAATGTGATGCAAGGATCCAGTCTAAGGTGGAGTTTTGTTTTGCCTAGACACGTGGATATATTTATGTTTTTTTTTATTTGTGGGGGACCTGGAAGCGAGGTCGAGCCAATTAATATTCACATCCCCTAGTAGTATTTATGTGGAATTTTTGTAGCCGTCCACATTAGGATAACTTCATTGTGCCTATATTGTCCCCTGAAGGGATATAGAGGGATCTCTACCAAATTTAATTTTAGTACTACACCTCGATAGGGAGAGATCTACTAACAGTTTGGAAATATTAGGTCTACAGCACCTCCTTTCTTATTTGTACGCTCATTACAAATAGTGCCAATCATTTAGAATAATTCCAGCATCCTCTCCTGCCCATGAACAGCTGATGTCACTTAAATGGGCACTCACACATTCTTCATTCTGTGAGTTTGTCCAACATAAAAACTACATGTACATTGTACAAGATAAACGACAGACATACTTTCTATGTTATGTTATCAGATAACAAAATGCCCTTTACAAACTGCGTGCAATAAAAGACTGTTCTTTACATAAATATAATTTTTAAGTGTTAATTTCCACAGAGACTACATCCACTTTGTTGCACCACAGGTCTATCCATTTTTCTAGAAACGGAGGGACTATTACAAATTAGGATACAAAAATACTGAAACTTTTCAGAAAGGAACTGGTAGTGAACATCAAGAGAGTCTGAAATGATACCAGAGTTTACCTAATAGTTAAAAAAAAAAATTCATCCATTTGTTTGAAAAAAATCTTTTGGATCATAGGCAAACAAATTAGGATCTGGAATTATTGGGAAATTGGCTAGGCTTGAAATGGCCCACAAGGGCAGCTAGCCTAGTACTTATCTTTGAACCTTGAAATGGCCCACAATGGCAGCTAGCCTAGTACTTATCTTTGAACCTATTTAACTGTTGATGTGCTTCTACAGAACAATCCTTCCTGTTCCAGATGACAGCTCTCCCACTCATCATCCATGGTGACTAGTACATTATTTTCTTGTAAGTTCTTAAGTGCAGTAGATTTTTCCCTAGACTTATTACCTCTAAAAGTTCCTAAATACATTAGCAGATTTAAGAAATCATCATCATCTTTCGGCTGTTCCCATTAGGGGTCGCCACAGCGGATCATCTGTTTCCATTTCTTCCTGTCCGCTGCACCTTGCTCTGTCACACCAACCACCTGCAAATACTCTCTCACCACATCCATAAACCTCATCTTAGGCCTTCCTCTTTTCCTGTTACCTGGTAGCTTCATCCCTTGGCATATTTTTCCCAATATACTAAGCATCCCTCCTCAGCACATGTCCAAACCATCGTAATCTTGCCTCTGGCTTGGTCTCCAAACCTTCCAACCTGGGCTGACCCTCTAATATACTTATTCCTCATCCTGTCCACTGTCACACCCAGTGCAAATCTTAACATCTTTAAACTCTGCCACATCCAGCTCTAACTCCTGCATTTTTTGTCAATGCCACTGTCTCCAACCCATATAACATAACTGGTCTCACTACCCTCTTGTAGACCTTCCCTTTCACTCCTACTGGTACTAGTCTGTCACAAAGCACTCCTGACGCTCTTCTCCACCCACTCCATCCTGCCTGTACTCTCTTCATCTCTCTTCCACACTCACCATTACTCTGAACTATTGATCCCAAGTATTTAAACTCATCCACCTTTGCCACCTCTACTCCTTGTATCCTCACCATTCCTCTGTCCTCCCTCCCACACATATATTCTGTCTTAGTCCTGCTGACCTTCATTCCTCTTAAGAAATAATTCTTTAATAATGGCTTCCTCAAATGTCTTCTCTATTGGAAAACAACAAAGATGAACCAACGTATTTAAAAGGAACCACATCCAGGTTAGTCTCCCGATGTTGCTTTCCCTCATTTTTTTCCAAACAGGTGACACAAATATTGAGCCACTAAACACCTGCGCTTGGGACACAATAGGGGAATAAAACTTAAACCTTTATTTAATACACTGAATTCAACATCACTAAGCTGGCTAAGGAGAAATATTCATCAATAATCATTCAGATTCTTACATTGTTCATATTTAAAATCCTGAAACACTGCACCTTTCTGTACAGTGTTGAGTACTGCCCCAAAGAGGTAGGAAACAAATTATCACTCTAAAGTGTAGGTATTATATTTGCCCACCCAAGTTCACCTCCAGACTCACCAAGTGCTCCAGAGTCTGAAGTGCTACTGCACAAAGCCACATATATATTATAGCAATAACCAATGACTAGGTATGGTACATTAAAGATTTACCCATGGTTGGTGTGGATTAAACAAAGGCAACCAGGGGTAAAATCTTCAATATACCATACCCAGTCATTGGTTACTACTATTATACAAGGACATTTAAGAAAAATAATTACTTGCTTTTCCTAAATAATGTCTTTGTGTAATGGCTCCATGGTGTTATTCCTCTTTCGTTAGATATCCCGTTGCTTTTCTGAAGTACTGCGCATATGTACGGGACTTGTTCCCACACTTACACAGTACATCAGTGCTTTGGAAAGGAAGCAACAGAGAAAGGAAGATATCAGTTGCCCTTTTAAAAAAGTTGAGATCCCTTACTATCCTGGGTCAATAAGGGGCTTAAATCCTCACTACTGACTCCAATATGGAACTGTCACTTAAACAGAATATTTCACAATTTTCATCTAAGAGCACAACTGGAACACGCTCTATTTTCTGAGATTGGACTACATACCTCTGTCCACCCAAATGTATTTTCTTATTACACACCCAAATGTATTTTCTTATTACACACTTCGGAGCAAAGTGTCCCAAGTTTAAGATCTCTAATACACTCGTACTCAAAGTAAATTTAAATCTCACACATCCAAACACTTCTGGGAAAGCCTGACACATTTCCAGCTGTGTCTTTCCCAAAATAATACAGTAAAGATGGCACCAATCAGATGGTTGTCATTCCCTCCTAAAGGGGTGCCCAATTATGAAAATTAATCAAAATAAATGATAGCTGTAACCAGAACAGCCAGTCCTTCAAGGTAACCTGGGGAATATCAAACGGGTAGAAGCACACACTAAAGAAAACACTGATTTCCAGCCACAGTGTAAAGTAATGAAAACAGATAAGTAAAATGATTACAATATCTTAAATCAATAACTCTCAAACACCAGAAATGTAAAATCAAACTGCAGGATAGGAGTTCATTATTCTAGAAAACCTCTAACTTAATAACCAAGCTTTCCTGATCTAACTAAAGAATACTGTCCCTGATCTACTCTAAGATATAATAGCAAGGCCAAGGCAAGCTTACAGTTTTTTTGGCGAGTTCTCTTTTCTTGGTGTCCACTGACTGCCCAGCACTTAAACTTCAGCCTCAACTGTCTAATTTCAAAATATAACAGCCGTTTAAAAAAATTATTTTTCTCTCGATCAGCTGTTTAATCTCTTAGCAACCATAAACATTCTAATGACATCACTCACTTCTCAGCCGATTCTCTACAGTTTATACTTCAGAATGTCCCCCTCAAACATGTGCAGTTACAAAAACTAACCATTTTAGCTCCATACTACCTCGCCCTAACATCCCAGTTTCCCCCCATCTATCCCCCTTAAATAACCTTGTACTTTTCCCATTTAAACTTATATGGTTATAACAGTTTTTAAATTCTACAAAAGCACAATACAACTTAACCTATTCTCTAAACTGTCTTACTACTTCTCCAACCTAACCCTATCTCCCATTAGCAATCTATTATCAGGTGATATCCATCCTAACCCAGGCCCCCCCTCCTCAACAATCAAGGACAAATCCATAATACTCACTGCCTTAAACTCTCAAAGTATAGTGAACAACGTCCCAAACCTCCATGCCTAGCTAACACATCATAAACCAGACATCTTATCCATCTTGGAAACATGGTTAAAGCCCCATATAAAAGACTCAGAATAGTTTGGTGGGAGTATTTCTATCATCAGAAGAGACAGGTCCCATAAAAAAGGTGGAGGAGTAGCTCTCCCCTACTCAACCTCCCTGTCAGTTACCCCCTACAACAAACCCACTCCTCAATTTAATAACGCAGAACTACTCATAACACTACTTCAAGTTAAACACAAACACATATGTATAGTTTCATTCTACATCCCCCAGGAGATAATGTATCCACACTGAAAGACATCCTCTCCTGGCTTACCAACAACATTAGTAATGAGACTACAATCTTAGGTGACATGAATATTAACTGGATCTCCATTTAGTCTCCCACAAACCCACTTAACATCAACCTACATAGATTCACACAACTAATTACCTCTATCACACACCCATCAAAACATCTCTCCACTGGCAGTATCCTGGACTGGATCTTAGTCTCTCATCCCCACTATTTCTCAGACAGTGGAACTCTTCCAGACCCCCTTGGTGACCATATACCCATCTTCACTCACCGACTCCCCTTAATCCAACATCATACCCATAACTATATTACAACACGTAATCATAAAAATTTTAATCCATCAACCTTTACTAACTCCCTAAAAACAATAAACTGGAATTGTCTAAAAACACTACCCTTAGATAACGCTGTCGCTCATAACACCACATCCCTAAAACTACTAGACTTCCATGCTCCTCTAAGAACAAAAAGAATAAAAACTAAAACTACCCCATGGCTCACCAAAAACACACTAGCTACCATGCTGAAAAGAGACAAAGTCTGGGCGAAATACCAGAAAAATAAGACCCCCCCCCCATCCATAATGAATATAAAACTCTTATAAAGAGAGTAAAAAAACTCATCTCTGATAGTCAAAATTACTTCTCCATACTTCAAAACAACAACAAAACAAATCCTCAAAAATTCTGAAAAAGCATCTCCACTCTACTTCATCCCAGTAAAACAGCCACCCCAACCCCTGACCCTAATGCCACAGACATAGACTTAGCTACTCAATTCAATTCTTTCTTCATTGAATCCATTTCCAAATTAACCTCTTCCTTCTCCAACAACACACACTCCAACTCACCTCCATCCTACCCCTACTACACTCAACCCAACACTATATCCAATGCCACACTCATATCTACTAACTCTTACCATCCACCTCCTCTCCTACTCTCACTCCCTCATTTTCTCCACCCCCTCCAATATCCACCTCCTCTCCTACTCTCTCTTCCCCCTCCTCTTCAACCCCTAACACCCCTCTGCACACCCCCCCCCCCCTTCTCACTAAAACCTATACCCACACACCCTACAAAACTCCTTCAGAAACTAAAACCATGCACCAATGCTCCTGATGACATTCCTTCTTACTTTCTCAGCTCAGCGGCTGAAGCAATTTCCTACCCCATTAGCATACTAATCAACCGCTCAATTCAAGAAGACATAGTCCCCCAAATCTGGAAAAAGGCCTTCATCATACCTTTACATAAAGGTGGCAATAACAACAATGTTTCCAACTTCTGCCCCATTGCTATCCTATCTCCCATCTCTAAACTCCTGGAAAAGTGCATCCAACTTCGACTCCTACCATATCTCATAGATAACCTACTTTCTCCTACACAACATGGATTCAGACCAAATCACAGCACTATGACAGCACTCCTCTCCTTCCTTGAAACTGTAAATAAAGCCAGGGGCTCTGGCCTTATTGTCTCCACCCTTCTACTTGACCTCTCTAAGGCCTTTGACACTATATCACATAGTGTGCTTCTAACCAAACTCTCCAAACTTAACCTATCTTCCTCTACTTTCAACTGGTTCTCTAGCTACTTATCTAATAGATGTCAAGCAGTAAAATGGAAAAAGGCAACCTCCTCATTTCTTCCTCTACTTTCAACTGGTTCTCTAGCTACTTATCCAATAGATGTCAAGCAGTAAAATGGAAAAAGGCAACCTCCTCATTTCTTAACACACCAACTGGTGTCCCCCATGGATCCATATTAGGTCCCCTCCTCTTCAATATATTTATAAATGATTTCCACAAAGTTATCCCTCTCTCCAATATCATCCAATATGCAGATGATTCAACCATTATCTGCGCTGCCTCAACTATCCATACCTTCATAAAGCTAACTCAAGATGCCTTTTCGACCATTGAACAATGGATGAGAACAAATCACCTAGCACTCAACACCTCTAAAACCAAATTAATGATATTCACCCCTACTAAATTCAACTCTCTCAATACAAATGCATTCTCTATTACTAGTGAGAATAACATTCCACTGGAACTAGTGACACAGACCAAATTACTTGGGAGTCCAAATTGATAACCAACTAAAATTCAACTCCCATCTACAACTAAACATAAAAAAAAAAAACATCAAAAACTAGGGATGCTCTATCGACAAAAGCTCTACCTTACAACTGCCACTAAAATCACTCTCTCTACTTCCTTTCTTATTCCCTCCCTTCTCTATGGAGCTCCACTACTAACCTACAAATCTCCCTGAAAACACAACTTTCCTCCTGCTACAATAAAATCGCCAAGTTTGCTACCAACCAAAAGTCTTCCTCCCACCACTGCTCCTCTCTCCAACAACTAAAATGGCTAGAACCTAACCAATAATCTCACCTACACACAACTATCCCTTGCACATAAACTAATTTTCAAACCCTCCCTCTCTTCTGTGTTAAAATTCTATCAGGTATGTGCATTTTGAAGGTCCAACAACCAAAACCTATTAGAAATGTACAAACCAACCCGTCCCCCAGGCAAACATCTCCTCTCACATGGCTTAGCACGTCTCTGGAACTCTCTACCTCCATCTATCCGTACTATCTCTAACCATTTCATGTTCAAAAAATCTCTTCATGCTCATCTACTTTCCCAGTGGGAATGCTCTTGCTCCCACCCTACTTAACTACACTGAACATTCCCATTTCCTCCTAGTCCTGCTTACACCCTTGATTTCTCTCTCATTATTCCTTACCTCTCACATTCCCATTATTACCATAGAATGTGTAAGAATACTCTACCTCTCACATGGAGAACTCTCTTTATGAAATAACTCTAGTAGAATTTTAAATTTAGAATTTTGAATTTATGTATAATCCTTTTTAGCTTTAACACTGTTAAATTAATTGAATTTTGTCTACTTGAAAGTTTTATAATTGTTAAGGATGTATAATACCTACTGTAATCTATATTGTTCTGGAGCTTTTCTCCCCAGGACTCCATTGAAAACGGGTTCATTTTGGCCCAATGGACTATCCTGGTAAACCAACTGCAAATAAATAAATAAAAGTATCAAAGCAGTGACAGATTCTTTAAACATTCTGTTTAAACAGGGAAATACATTTTAAAAACGTATTTACATTTTCACAATTAGGCATGCTGGCATACAAGTTAATCTGAGAATATGCACAAATCTCCTGCTAAACATGATAAAACAGATGACAGTTTTTTCAGTTTCTTCACAAGAGGTACGAGAGACACAGAATGGAGAAAATACAAGAAAAATCAGGTATGTTCCTTTAGTTTTGAACAACGTACCCGATTTTCCTAGTATTTTCTCCATCCTGTCCGGATTTCTAATTTATGGTGAAGAAAACAAAGTTAGAACATATATTCATGGAAGAAAGTCTGGGAGACCTTTTTCCATTGGCATATGGTCAATTTACAACAGGCACGCTGGTTGGGCTGACCAATCAGCGCACTCTTTTTTGAATGTTAATGGCCAGTCATTGTATAATATATGTTATACTTGTCTACCATTAATCAGCCCCTTTACAAAATTGCAGGCACCACACATTCTCATCCCACTTTAACTTGGGTCCTTTACTCAAGCAATTTTTTACGGTCTTATTTCTGGTATAAACAAATTCAGGTCTTGCTTATTTTTACTGCCTTGAACTTCATTAAATGTCAGATCTTGCAATATAATTGTTTTACTAACATTTTTGTGAATTATGTATATACTAATGTAATACACAGTCAACATAAGATGATGGATGGGGGGTACCCTGTGAAGAATCAAATCTTGCCTAAAGTAATAGTAAAGCCTTAATTTTATGCAACAATCTTTTGTTTTTTCTTTACAATGATTGAGCATTTATGTTCATAATAAAATCATATAACTATATTTAATTCTGAAATAAAATGTATTAAACAAAACACAGGCAGAATACAATCATTTAATAAACCACTGCAACTAAATTTGGGTTTAACAAAAATGTAACGGTTTCTGTATTACACAAGAGTGCACTAATTCATCCTTCTGATATTTGTATGTTCCTTTGCATTGATTACAGAACTAGTAAAAAGTTATTTATAGAATTAATAAAAAGAAAGGCGATGTAGTGTACTGGCTCACCATCTGTTTTGCACAGGAATGGGCATGGCCAGAGTGATTTGACAGGCGTAATGCCTGTGCGGTCATATACAAATGATGTATGATTGGCATGCCATGCAGATTTGCCAATGACATCAAGCACACATTTGATTGTTGAACAGTTTCTTTCTAAAGTTCTCTCTTCCTCAATGGAGTGCAATCTCAGAGCTGGTATATTGAATTGGGGGAGGTGGGTGCGGGGGGGGGGGGGGGGGTGCAGAGAAAACAGTAACTGAGGATATACCTCACCGGTACTGCCCTGTCGCTTCTTACTTTTACACCAGTGTTTACCTTTGAAATACGCAAGGCAATCCTTGGGCTTTGTATTAGAACATTACCCCACCATGATTTTCGCGCAGGAATGGGTATGCCCTACACGACTGACAGGGCTGAGTGACAAGCCATGCAGATTATACAGTGACATGGTGAATATCCATTGTGAATACTCATTCTCTGGCCGTTTTTAAACACAGATTTCATGCTTTTTTGGTTATCTTTAATTAGCGTTACTACAGCTTTTAGTACACGATATGTAAAACAGAGATTAAATAAAGTTTTCCTCATTTTCTACATTTATAAGTGCACCGTCAAAAGCACCACATGTCCTGGGTGTCTGAACTTAACCACATACTGTGTTGTAGGGTAAGAAGCAGGTCAGAAGGGAAGTATGTACGCAGTATCCACAAGTTCCCGTTTTGCAGTCCATTCCCATAACCCGTGCACCCCCCCCACCTTTATTTGGTTTAAAGCTGTGTAGTAATTGCTTTTTGCAGGGGGGCAAGCACCCCCCACCTTTCTTTAAGCATTTTTCTGGAGATAAAGCAACAAGCAATATGCTGAGGCAGTGGAACAATAAATGCAATAAAAAAAGACCTCCCAGAAAGGTCGCCACCCGCACCTTTACAGAATACGAATTTTAAGTCTGTGTAATAGTTTTTATACATGCAGCATACTATGTGTTCGCATCCCTCCTCTTTAAAGAATTGTAATTCTCAGCCTAATAGTGTAATACTTTTGTATAAATGCAGCATATTCTGTGATCGTTTGAATAGGTAAATCCGTTTGGATCAGTACAGCATTTGTAAGTACACGTTCTGCCAAATTGTTTAGTTGCGTGGAGTCTGCATGTACTCCCCGTGGTCGAGTGACATTTAAAGACATGCAGGTAGGTGTGTGCGTGAATGGTTGTGCCTTCTTTTAAGGTTGGGTGTCAGGCTGGCACCTCAGCACCATAAAAATCCACTGCCAATCATTAGCCGACAGGCGTTCCGCTGTGGCAACCCTAACTGGGAAAAACCAAAAGACTTCGGTTTTTCCCATGTTTATTGAAAGCACTTTTCAAAATAAACTTCATGAGCAAAGTGCTGGGCGGATTTTGGGCTATCCTTGCTACTGCGCATCGGGTGAGGTAATGTTCCAATACAAAACCCATTCCTGTAGTACTTTAAAATACTGAAACAGCAGTCTACTGTGAACTGGCAAGTATGCCCTTTTACTGTTTGATAACACCTATCGTCCAAATTGCGTTTAAATACCAAGGTATATTTGCATTGCAAATCCATTCCTGACATTATACAAATAGTTTCCATGAATACCCAATTCCACATGCATGTGCTGCCTCATCACGATGAATATTCATACAGATGAGAACCACATCACACTGGTTATTCATAAGTACAGACAGACGTCAACCAGGTGGGCCGGGGGTTAGGGCAGTGTTTACTACAGCGGATCTGGTGAGCCAGTACATTACTGCATCGCCAAGGAAGATTTCGAGTGAATGATTAATCTGCATGGTCATTTAACACACAATTTTGTTACACTCGGGTTTGTATTAGAACACTACCCTACCAGATGCGCAGTATTAAGGACTGCCCAACACCCTGCACTAATGTTTATTGCTTCCGTACGTGTAAATACACAAGATCTGCGTCCATATGAATATTCAAACCACTTAATTGTTCATCTTCATTCAAAGTAGATAGACGCGGACGCAACTGACCTGAATGCAAAATATATAACGTTGCATAAATATATAATGCAATATATTCGAAACAAAGTTTAAAATGTGAAATAGTAAAGTTTAAAATTGTAAAAGTTATGCAATAATTGTGCCTGGCAGTGTTGTAAAACAAAGCAGTGTTGTGGTGTTTACCATTTTCCGCAAAGTAGTGGCATATTTTAAGTAGGGGCGGGGGAGATTGGGGTGCAAGGAGGCTTTCCTCTGCAAAAGCGATTACTACACTGTACTATACTATAAAAATGATTTTGGTAATTTTTTTTCATTCTTACTTACAACTTTCCAATATTTGAATAACCCCTGTACGTCCGGAGATTGTTTTAATGGCACACTACGACCACACAATGAGTATTCACGATGATGCCAGCAAATCTGTTACATCACCTTCAGCTCACTTCTCAGTTGGCAGTTGCTCGAGCCTCTATAGTAAAATGGCAATTTATGAATTAGGAATAATTACCCAGTTTAATTTATTCAGAAACTACAAAATGCAACCAACTGCTTAAAATCTTCATAATGGAAAAAAGTAGGACTTACTTTTGTTTTCATTCACAGCTAATTGTTAATCCTTTTTGTCAAATGTTACAAAATGTCAGCTCGAAATTTGTTATGCCAAGCGATCCAACCAATATGCAATTCAAGTACTTCACTAATCTGTGATAAAAAATTATTTGTTTCAGAACACGAGTACTAGACAATAACTCAAACTTTTCAAACACAGGAAAACCTAACTAGATTGGGCGCCAAACTAGTTTAAAACGGGCCTTTCATTCTAATATGCCTACGTCAAGTAAAGTGTTTTTCTGGGAGTTGTAGTACACAACTCTCCGTTTTAGAATGTAGTAGTTTTAACGCGGAGCACTCCTTGCTGCTAGGCAACGGTGTCCACGCTGTCTGTGCTCTGCCAGTGTGTACTTAAGTAAGAATATTACAAAACGGACAGCATGTGGTGTTTTTAAAATGTTGTGAGCCATAAAGAGAACAAACAAACGCGGAAGGAACGATTTTGCAGTGTAGAAACTTATAGAGAAACGCCTTTGATAGTTTATAAAAATGCCTGTTGAACATAGCGCTGTAGACTCATCAGAGGTTTTACCTGTGAGAATTGAGTTTGCTGTTTCTGGGAGGGGGACGCATACTAACACAGATCCTGGGAAAGGAGAGCTTAGTGACGACAGCTGTCACTCGGATGAGACTGAGAGTCATCGGCTTCGGGATCGAGAATGCGCTACACAGGTAATGGTTTGCGTGAAATTACTGTGGCGTTCGTTCTGGTAAATACGGTGAGAGATTATGTGAAATTAACTGGTTCGCAATTTGTATTGGATGTTCCTTTTCATTCTCCTCTCTCAGTTTAAGTGTGCAGTGTACCACCATTCGTAATGCGTAAAACGGTTTAAACACCAGTTGGGTTGCCACCTTTTCAAATGGCCAAAGTGGGACATTTTCAGGACACACATCAGATTTTACAGGCCGACACATACCCACAGTCAGTACAAAGAATAAAACTTTAGTTTTTTGCCTAAATAATAGCTTATTCTTGTAGCAGTTTAGTTGCTTATTCTGTTTCTTGTAACATTTAGGTATTTTAGATACAGAAATAACTATTTTATGCAACTATTACGTAAAATATGGGACATAATTATGTCCTACAATCTCAGGACATTTGCCATTTTTAATATATTTTATCAGGACACAACTGCCCACAGAGGGACTGTCCCTCGCAAAGTGGGACAGGTAGTAACCCTAAACACCAGAGGGTTTGTAAATACGAGAAAGTTGATTATTGTATATTACGGGTAGTTGGACTGGAAACAGATATTTATTTGTTTGCTTACTTCTTGCTAACGCCATAATCTTAAGCTGTGGTGCAGGAAATCTGAACATAGTATCAAATAATGGGGGGGCAAAATAGGAAAAAATCATGAATATTGCTTGTGACGCCCCTGCACTGGCCCAGTAATCAAGGAGCCTCAGTCCTCACCACTGACAACAGTGAGGGACGTACACAATGGAAGGATGACAAGTGTACACACACATAGTAAAGTACAATTTTCTGTAAGAGCGCACAGAGATCACAGACAGTCTGGGGCTGGTTTCTCCCTATTTTTTCCAGATCCCCAATAAGGCTCCCAATTGGCACAGCTGTAGAGATGAGTCCTTAGCCAGATTTCCAAGCCAAGTACTCCCAACACTCTTTCTGTCCAACCAGTGCTTCGTGTCCAAATAGCTGAACATGGGAGCACAATGTTCAACACCGGAAGTATACCCCTCACTGGTGAGATCAGATCACAAACTAATCTCGCTGGAGGTCCTCATCCCACCCCCACCTGAAATAAAAAAGACCACAGTAAAGAACTTCTCGAAAGCCGACTTCACACTTCTAAAGACTAGTGTGGTCTCCTTTAAGGCCCCCGAGCCGGCGGAAAACAGTACTCAAGCCGCTGAATCACTTGCAAATGCCTTCTACCAGCACCTGCAGGACTGCATGGATAAGGCAATCCCAAGCAAAACAAAGACTCTTTGTACCAAAGGCAAGCGTCCAGTCTGGTGGACCCCAGCCATAAACAAACTCTACAACAAAAGGAGGAAGCTACTACAAGATAGAGCAAAATCCTTAAAAGGTAAGACACCTTTGATCACTATAAGTAAAAAACTAAGAGCTCTCATAAAATCATCCAAAGCAAATTTTGAGAGAAAAATAGCTAAAGACTCAAAAGACAATCATAAGGCCTTCTTTAGCTATGTTAGAAACCTGGGAGGAAACTCCCAGATATGCTCAGAACTAGTTCAAAATGATGTGAAGATTACTGATCCTACAGACATTGCCAACATACTGGCTGACAGGTTCAGTGCAAACTTCTCCCCTCCCAAAGGAGAGATATCTATACCAAACGATTGCAGCCCCCCAAACATATCTAACGCCCAAGTGAGAACTGCTCTCTCCAAAGCAAAAAACACAGCATCCATGGGACCTGATGGTGTCCCCGGCTGTGTGCTCCACGAACTCAACGAGGAATTAAACCCACAGCTAGGACAGCTGTTTAATCATAGTCTCACCTCTGGATACGTACCCAGGTAGTGGCGCACTGCAACTGTGGTCCCACTTCACAAAGGCGGTGCCTCCACCGACCCTGGAAATTACCGGCCCATTAGCTTGACAAGCCTTATCTGCAAAGCCATGGAGAGGATCATAATGGACCTCATAAATAAAGACATAGGGAATTTGCAGACTTTGGATCCAACCCAGTTTGGCTTTGTCAAAGGCAGATCATGCCTTTTAAACTTGGTTGACTTTTGAAACAGTCACCAAAGCCATTGATGAGGGAAAGGCAGTCCATACAGCCTACCTCGATCTGGCGAAGGCCTTCGATACAATACCCACTCGGGTATCATTGAAAAACTCATCAGCTTAAATGTTAACCCATACATCACAAGATGGGTTGCAAACTGGCTGAGTGACAGAACCCACAGGGTCAGAGTTGCTGGCGCCATGTCAGACTCAAAGCCTGTCACAAGTGGTGTCCCACAGGGCTCAGTCCTGGGCCCACTCTTGTTTGGCATCTACTTTTCCAAGTACAAGCAAACACAGGAGGGTTATGGCTGACAAAGTTTGCAGATGACTGCAAACTGGGCCATAGTCGAAAACACATCTGACACAGATATCCTTCAGAAGGGTCTCACAGAAGCGGATAACTGGTGCCAGAGCCATGGCCTAAAGTTAAATGCCAAAAAATGCATAGTCATACCCTTCGGGAAAAACAAGGTTACCCTAGCTACCATATAGGTGGCAACCCACTGAGCACAGAAGAAGTTATCAGGGACCTGGGGACCCAGGTTGACAGTAGCCTGTCATTCGACACCCATGTAGCTAAAATAGTTAGGAAGACCTTCTACATTGCCCACCTTATCATGAAGGGATTCACATCTAGATCAAGGGAGGTCATAGTCTCCTATACTCATCACTCATCAGACCAATGATTGAGTACAATGCCCCATTCGGAATGTATCTGACCCGACACTTGCAGCAGCTGGAGAGGCCACAAAAGTTCCTCACCAAAAGGATAAAGGGTCTCAAAAATCTGTCCTATGCTGCCCGACTGAAAGAACTCCAGCTCTATTCAGTCGCTTACCGCTTGCTCAGAGGTGACCTTTGCCTGACATACAAGGCCATGTCAAACCCAGATTTGATGAATATGCTTCACCTCAAAAAATCTAGATCCGTCAGAGCCACAAGAGCGGGAGACTTAAACCTCAACATGACTATTAATAGGACGTGCTGGAGGGATAGATTCATCACCCAAAGACTCCCTATGCTGTGGAACAAAATCCCGGTATATGTGAGGCAGAGCACCTTGCTGGCCTTGTTCAAGAGAAATCTTGACCAATGGATGGGAGATCGCAGATATACCCCAGGGATTACCTCAGTGTCACTACTAGACAGAGGCACAGCAAAATAATGGGTATAGTTCCCCATACTAAAGGGGTGGCGTAAGCCACAAAACTATGGGCTAGGCTTGTAAATGCCCTCGGGCAGATAGCCTAGTATGAACCTATGAAACACACACTCACTTTGAGATTTGATTTTTACACAAACACACAACCGGGAAAGGCTGGCACAGGTTTACTAGCTATGCCCCCTTTGGCCCAGACCATAAGGTAATTATCACTGTCACTAGAACCCCTTATCTTCTACTTTAAGGCCCTTCCCAAAGGATGACCAATCCTACTTTGTGATGTTACTATAAATCCAAATGGTAAGTGTGACCAAGACTTGCAAGGCTATTTAGGAGTTGCCACCAAATACATATGCAAGTACTCCAAGAGCTTTAACATGTCTCACAAATAACCACAAAAATAGGTTTAAATATATTTAATAATAAATAAAAGAACAAGACAATACTCTGAAAACAAATACAGTTACATCAGACTTCAGAATCACAGGAAATATTTTAAAACAACATTGCACAGTCTCAAAAATAAACACATAAAACATCTATACTAATCTTTACTATATTCCTATATGTATCTAAACTATACTATGCCCTAAATAACATACTTACAAAGCAACACACAGGCAGAAGTGTTGATGAGGTCCAAGAAAAGATACAAAATGCCTGGTCTTTCTCTGAGAGAGTTCTTAAATTAATATCAAACGTTACTGCTGGGTCAGCTTGGATGACATCACTCTTTGTCACCTACCTTCAGTTCCCAGGCTAACATAAAACTAACATCTGTCTGTTAAAGATGCACATCTCTCAGATGTTTGTTGAGAACTGGAAGTCATAAAAGAATTAAACACTTTTACATTTTAGACCTAGTAACTACTTCTCTCCAAGACAATAGAAAAACCTCTAGCTCTCGACATTGTCTGCTTCACTGAACCTGAGAGGTAACACAATCGTAAAACACTTTAATTTCAACTTTTCTTGAAGTTTTGTAAGTTAACTCTGTATGTTCCAGCCTCTACTATTAAAATATACATTTGCACAGGTATATAGTTTATATACATTTCTGTTCTGTTGCAGTGAGATACACTGTGGAAACATCCTTGAAGCTCAGTACTGTACAAACCCTGTTCAACACACACTTCTACACCAGTAGTTTAATATACACATAACATATAGTTCTCTTACATTTGTAAGACAAGTATATAAATCATGTTGATATTCACAAATGACATATGATTACAAAATTCTGGATAGCTAAGCTGGCAGTGTCACGTTGCTCTTAGAAAGTTGCTAGAATAACAGAATTTGTGGTAGCATGCATTTTGCGAAGGATATGAAGTCTGAAATAGGATTATCACCTTTTCAGATGCCCGAAGTGAGACTTTTTTGTAGAAAGGTGAGATTTTGCTGGAAAAACATACCCACAGGCAGTGCAAAGGACAGAACTTCAATTTTTTTTTTGCCAAAATAAAAGCTTATTCTTGTAGCTTGTAGCATTTCATTTGTTTGTGTTATTTCATATAAACAACAACTAGGTGTTTGAGATACAAAGTAACTGTATTATGCAACTGTTAAAGAAAACGTGTGAACTATTTTTTGTCTTAAAATCTCAGGACATTTGCCTTTTTTTTTCCCACAGGACACAACTGCCCAAAGAGGGACTGTCCCTCACAAAGAGGGACAGGTGGTAAGCCTAGTCTGAAACTCAAATGTATATCATTATTTAGTGACTTCAGTCCTTGCTGGTTTACCAGAAAACCACGCATTTTATGAGTAACAGACCAAAAATATAAGGCAAAAATCTGGACGGTTGAGAGGCATGTCTGATTTCTCCCAGCTGAACCTGAAATAGGTCCACTTGGATCAGTGTTCTGTCCCATTTATCAAATATGAATAAATGCATTAATAATTTATCGGGGAGAGGAAAGTGCCACATAAAGATCATAGGAAGTTACTAGGCTATTGGCCTTGAGGCCCTTATAAGCCTAGCCAAGAGTTTAGCCCATCCATAGACAAATCAGTACCCAATGCCTCTGTCCAGCAGGGACATGGGTGGAATCCCAGGGAAGTATTTTCTGTTTCCCACCCAGTTATCCAGATTGTGCTTAAAAAGGGGTAAAGAGGTATTCTGCTTGACATGGAGAGGGAGTTTATTCCATAGGTGGGGGAGTCTGTGGGACACAAATCTGTCCTGACACCAAGTCCTATTGATGTCACAGTCCAGGTTGAGGCCGCTTGTGCGGGTTACTTGAGTGGAGCTTGACTTGCAGATATGCAGCAGTCCCATCAAGGCGGGGTCCAAGATCACCTTGTATGCTAGACAGAGGTCACCTCTGAGGAGCCTGTATGAAACAGAGTAGAGGCATGGGGCTTTCAGCCTATCTGTGTATGGTAGATTTTTGAGGCTCTGGATTCTCCTGGTGAGGAACCTCTGTGGTCTCTCCAGATGCTGCATGTGCTTTGCGAAGTACATGCTGAATGGGACATTGTACTCCATAATGGGCCTTATAAGGGAAGAATACAGGAATGTTATGATCTCCTTGTCCCTGGATGAGATACCCTTACTTATTAGGTGGGCCATGTAGAAAGCTTTCCGTACAATGGAAGCAACATGGTGGTCAAAAGTCAGGCTGCTATCAGTCTGGGTGCCCAAATCCCTCACAACTGACTGAGTGCTTAGAATGTTGTTATTAATGTGATAATTTGTGGGGACATCTCTCTCCCCAAAGGGGATGATGATGCACTTTTTTGTATTCAGCATGAGGCTATGTTTCTGGCGGATCTATATTAGAACATCGATCGAAGTTTCAAAACTTCGAATGTTTTAATATCGAACCCTATTCAGCAAAAGCTGAAAATATCGAAGCAACAGAAAACCAAATTTTTTCCTAGGGAAAGAATTTTGTTGTTGGTTGCTTCGGTATTTTCCGCGCTGTGGTGGAAAGTTACAGGTCGGGTTCAGGTAAGTGTGCGATTGAGTGCGGGTTAGGTAGTTACGGTTAGGGTGCGGGTTAGGTATATGTGCGATTGTGTGGACATGAGGGTTAGGGCGGGTTATGTGAGTTAGGGTTAGGACGCGGGTTAGGTATGTGTGCGATTGTGTGGATGTGAGGGTTAGGGTGGGTTAGGTGAGTTAGGGTTAGGACGCGGGTTAGGTATGTGTGCGATAGTGACGGACCTTAGGGTTTGGGTTAAGGTAAATGGATAGTAAGTGGTGTGTGTATAGTTTAGTGTAGGGTTAGGTGTAAGATTTTAGGTGTATGTGTGTGGATTGCTGTTTGTTTGGTGTGCTTGTGTTTTGTGTATGTGTTTTGGAACAGCAAATTTTTTCCCTAGGAAAAAATTCGCTGTTCTGTATGTTCGATGTTTTCAGCTTTCGCTGAATAGGGTTCAATATTAAATATATTAGAAGTTTTGAAACTTCGATGTTCTAATATAGACCCATTTCTGGCACCAGTCATTTGTTTGGGTGAGACCCTCTTGGAGGATGTCCACGTCACTAGGGGAATTGATGACAGCTCCCAACTTGCAGTCATCTGCAAACTTGGTCAACCATAGCTCACTGGTTTTGGCCTATACCGTAGAAAAGTATATCCCAAATAACAGAGGCCCCAAGACCGAACCCTGGGGAATGCCACTCGATACGGGTCTACTGCTTGAGGTGGCTTCCCCTGTTTTGACTAGGTGGGTTCTATCAGTGAGCCAGTTGGCTACCAATCTGGTAACATACGGATTGATGCCTAGTTGAGAGAGTTTATCTATTATTCCCAAGTGGGAAATAGTGTTGAAGGCTTTGGCCAGGTCAAGGTAGGCAGTGGGCAGTGTTTTCCCCTCGTCCATGGCTTAGGTGACTGTCTCAAAAAAGTTGACCAAATTTAACAGACATGACTTTCCCTTGACAAAGCCAAATTGCGTGGGATCGAGTGTTTGGAGGTTGCCATTGTCCTTTTTTATGAGGTCCATGATAATCTGTTCCATTGCCTTGCAGATCAGGCTAGTTAGGCTTATGAGTCTATAATTTCCTTGATCAGTGGACGCTCCACCTTTGTGTAAAGGGATGACGGTGGCTATCCTCCACTCAGCTGGGACAAAACCGGTATTCAGGCTTTGCTTGAATAGGGTGCCTAATGGTGCTACAAGTTGCTGCCTGAGTTTATGTAGGATGCAGCCTGGGATGTTATCTGGGCCCACGGAGGCTGTATTTTTTTTGCCTTTGAGAGAGCAGTGATGACCTGATCTCTAGATATAAGGGGGAGAGGACAGGTACTGGGAATGTCCTGATTTACTGATGGGGGGACAGAGGGGTGAAATCTTCACTGAATCTGTCACCCAGCAAGTCTGCTATTTCTATGGCATTTGTATATGTGGTGTCCTTGACCATCAGTTTTGAACAGATCTGAGTGCTACCTTTGAGATTACAGACATATGTGAAGAAGGCCTTATGATTTTCTCTAGTAGATGTGGCCAATTTGGACTCGAAGTTTGCTTTGGAGGATTTCACTAGTGTTCTTATTTGCTTGTTTAGGCTAAGGAGAGATTGCTTCCAGTTGGGCACCTGCTCCTTCTTGGTCCTAGTCAGCAATTTGTTTTCTTCTGTTATAGAGTTTATTTATTGCAGATGTCCACCAGACAAGTTTACTCTTCCTTACAGAGGATGATTTAGTCCTGTCAGGTATTCCTGATTCCATGTATCTATATAAATGTTTGTATATTAATTTGGTATAGTTTTGGATACTGGTGCCATTTCATAGAGTAGAGGAGGGGCTGTGAAGCTTTTTATACCATTCCTCAGGAGGCTGTAATCGGCTTAGTTTTTTTGATTGACCCTAGCTGGGGGGGGGGGGGTTGGGGGAGATGGTGACTTCAAATGTGACCTCTTTATGGTTGGATCTTACAAGGGAGAATGATACTGCAGGGATGCTTTGGCTACTCATGTTGGTTAATACCAAGTCCAAGATATTATCACCTCTTGTGGAGGTATCAACTAGTTTTTCCAAAGCATTTGCATTTACAAAATCAAGGAATCTCTGGGTATTTCTGTTCTGGCAAGAGTAGTTCTTCCAGTCTATATTTGAGTAGTTAAAGTCACCCAAGATCAGGGTAAAGGGCTGAATCTTGATAGATTCGAAGAGGTCTAGATAGGCAGTTTGGGCATCTTGGGTCAGATTTGGGGGCCGGTAGCTAGCTATTATTTGAATAGGGGTCTTGTAAAGGGTTGAATCTTGATAGTTAACTGCACCTGGAGTGTCTCCTGTGCGTCATACTGTTTGACCAGCCTGGAGGTGTGTATGTCTTTAATATATATATATTGAAACTCTACCTCCTTTGGCTTTACTAACCACAGCTTGGGGTCTGAATGTATGATAGGATGAGTAACCAGGTAAGGCTGGGGTGCTCTCCGCAGCTTTGAACCAGGTTTCTGTGACGACACAGATGTCAGCATTTTCCAGGGTTAGGAGTGCTTGCAGTGAGTGCAGTTTCATGTTTAGACTCCTAGCGTTTAGCAGCATGACATTTAATTTGTGTTTTGTTGGTAGTTTTAACCTCATCACTTTTCCTAAAAAAGGTACTATAAGGGAGGCAAGAGACTTTGCCAGAATCTTGAAGCCCAGGTGAGACAGATGCAGGTCATCTCTGGCAAAGCATCTTGGTCTGTCGATCATATCTTTCCACGCTGTCAGGTACTGGATCCCCCTGGAATGACATCAGAAACTAAGCCAATTAGTGAATCATTTTCTGTTTGTATTCAGGCATCATTCTGGGTGACATTAGAATGCTGCTTAACTCCAATGTCTGTCATTATTTAGTAAATTCATTCCTCACTGATTTGCCAAAAAGCTACAAATTTTATGAGGAACAGACCAAAATATGATGCAAAAATCTGGACATTCTGCGAAAATCTGAACAGTTAAGATCTATGATGTAAATAGCAGCAAAACAGGGAAGTTAATTTCAACTCTTTTTCTCTTCTCTCAGCATTACAGTCACTAAAACATATTTGGGAACCAGCTACTTCCCTTATATAGGGAATACTGCGTTTTTCAAAGTTGGCACTATGCGTTCTTTTTATTTATATTTTCTGTGGCTATTAGTACAGGGAGTAGACAAATTTCCATGCAGTACAAAGAATTATGATCTAATCTCCCATCGTAACTTGTATATTTTTGTCACGGATGCCAAAATACACTTCTCGAGCTTCACTGTAGAGGTGAATTTCTTGGCATCCATGTCTCGAGCATATAAGGTGTTGACTCTTAAATACATTAAGGTGTTTAAGGTTATATCACAGAATAAGAAGAATGTGTCTTCTCCTATGAACTATTGATCAAAAATACTGGAAATATTCCAAACACTTGCTACGGAATAAAAAGAGCCCAAGCATTAAGAGCTTTATTCTTCTTTACCCTTGTTGTTTAGTTAGATAGAGATACATATAAACACTTGACAATGAGAACTGGAATATTTTATTCAATCAATTTAAGCTATGCAGTCCCCTTCAATTTAAAAAAAAAAATCATTTTAATTTTAAGATGTACAGCATGTTTGTAAATATTTATATGTATAGTTGTATATTTATATTATGTGTCCATTTCCTAATCTTGCTGCTGTATCTTATTTATTTTTTTTTGTTTGCTATTGTTTTTAAGGTTGTTCTTTTTAACTACTGGATACTCAAATAAAAGGAGATTAAATAAAAAAGCAATATTTATAGGTCTGTGAAGTCATTAAGATGCGGGTAACTCAATACAGTATGTGGAAAGCATTTTTTTACAGATAAATTGCTTTAGACAGGGCTAGTTTAATTGTAAATGGAAAAAAGACAATGTTACAGTGCAATTAAGTATTACTCTGATAAGGTCTTTGTTGCAGTCTAAATATAGTTATAAGTTTATAGGTAAATACTAAACTTGCTGCCCCTGCAGGCCATTTTAAACCTAATCAGTTCCCCTTTTGTGCTCAAAATAACTTATCCTATTTGGTTATAGAGTGTCCTTACCAATCCCATGTTTGATAATTATATAATACCCCAATGAGAAAGTACAGTTGTTTAAAATCTTACCATAACAGTATATGTCCTTCTGTTCAGTGTTGCAGTATTGTTTACTGTAGGGATTTACAGCCCAGGATAGCCTGACGTTCGTCTAGTTTACTAAAGCTTTATGATCTTATATGCACTGTAAATCACAAGTATGCTCCCCACACAGGACAAAGTGCTTAAAGGTGAAGTACAGATACAGTTACCCAGAACTGAATTGCCCCAGTAGAGTCTCCATAAGATAAAGTAGTCTATGCACATTCTAGAAGGAGAGAATGTAAAAGAAAAAGGGGGACTCTCAACCAGAAGGGAATCCAAAATAAAAACAATAACACAAGAGAGTTGGAGGGAAGGAGTGAATACTGCAACAGTGAAGAGAAGGATATCTACTGTTGTGGAAAGATTTTACACAACTGTACTATGTCTTTCTATATCACTATTGCAGTATTCTTTACTATAGGGAGAGTAAAAAAAGCTTAAGAAACAGAATGGGAGGTGGTAGGCTAAGAAGAGCCTTCAAGAAACCCATACAAAATGCCTCTAGCAGATCCTGCTCTGGCCTAGAGTAAATATCCAATTTATAATGCTTAGTAAAGGTGTGATGTCTGATCAAAATCCCACTGGACTGCCAACAATTAATGTGATATCCTTTACTATCCTGGGTCCATAACTAAGGAGCTTCAGTCCTCACCACTGACTCCAGTGTGGAAACGTCACAGAAAATACCAGACCACAGAACACCCAAAATTCCACAATTTGCCTTGAGTACAATATGAACATGCATTATTTCCTGGAACTGCACTATATATCTCTGTCCACCCCAAATGTATTCCCTTAATATACACTTCAGAGCAAGATGTTCCATTTTAAGATCCCTGACTCACTCACACTCAAAATGAATACAAATTTCACACACTCAAAACACTTATAGGAAGCCTGACGCAGATTTCCAGCTGTGCCCCCTCCCCAATACAAATGGTAAACACTGCCACCAGAGTCAGACCGGTCTGCTCGCCTTTCAAAGGGTGATCAGTTATTAAAAAATTAAATATCAAAATAAAATGACAGCTATGACCAGAAGCAGCCAGGCATTCAAGGTGACCTGGGAAGTGTCAAATGGGTATAGGGTATATAGGAAGCCTGACGCAGATTTCCAGCTGTGCCCCCTCCCCAATACAAATGGTAAACACTGCCACCAGAGTCAGACCGGTCTGCTCGCCTTTCAAAGGGTGATCAGTTATTAAAAAATTAAATATCAAAATAAAATGACAGCTATGACCAGAAGCAGCCAGGCATTCAAGGTGACCTGGGAAGTGTCAAATGGGTATAAACACTCTCTAATCTGTAAAGAGCACACTGATTATCCAGGCACAATGTAAACTAATGAAAAACATTTAATAATTAGTAAATAATTACAAGAATGTAAATCAATAACTGTCAATAAACACCAGAATTCAATCACTAGAAATATAAAATTAAACTGTAAGGTAGAAGTCCATCATCTTAGAAAAATTCTACCTTAATAACTAAGTTTTCCTAATCTAACCAGAGAATACTGTCCATGTTCTAATCTAAAACATAACAGCAAGGCAAAGGCAGACTTGCACTTTTTTGGTGAGTCCTTTTTCTTGGGTATCGCTGACAGCACTGTAACTGACGGGAACTCTTAATGAACTGCTCTTCAGCTGACTTCAGCAATCCCTTTTATATCCTAAGTTAACAATGTCAACTGACTTATTTTTAAAAATAACAGTCAGCTGTTTGAAAAAGTTGTTGTTCCTGTCAATCAGCTGTTCAAATAATCATCTACCAACCAGGAACATTCTAATGACATCACCTACTGTTCAGCTAATTCTTTACAGTTTGTACTTTAGAATCTCCCAGAATCTTTACACATTCTGTATAAACCGGGAAATACTCAACATTTAAAAAAATATTTACATTTTCACAGTTAGGCTTGCTGGCATACAATACAAGTCAAGCTGGGAATATACACATATCTCCTGCCAGACATGCCAACACAGTTGACAGCGTTTTCATTCTCTTCACAAAAGGTATGTACCGAAGAGCAAGTATCAGCTTTAAGGATGGAACTGGTATCCAACCCCTTTTAAAGAAAGCACCAGAAGAGGTGACAGCCGTAGTTGAATGAGCTCTAACAGAAATAGACAAAGATTTCCCATGAAAAGAATAACAAAAAGAAACGGTCTTAGATATCCAAGAGGAGATGGTTTGCTTATAAACAGTCAAACCC
This sequence comes from Protopterus annectens, assembly GCF_019279795.1. Lineage (NCBI taxonomy): Eukaryota > Metazoa > Chordata > Ceratodontiformes > Protopteridae > Protopterus > Protopterus annectens. Next base: position 1,369,985,688 of record NC_056745.1, read on the forward strand.
AATGTTCTTGTATGAAAAGAAACAAAAAGCTGGTCAGACTTACAAATAGTACCTGAGCTTTCTGCGCAAATCCAAGATAAGCAAGACCCTCTCACTAGCAGACTGAGGAGAAGGGAAAAAGGAAGGGAGTTGTACTGACTGATTCAAGGACAACTCATTTACCACCTTGTGCATAAAAGAAGGATTAGTTCGAAGGGACACCCTGTCCCTGTGAAAAACCAAAAAGGGAGGAATGGCCAGAAGGGCCTGAAGCTCAGAAAACCTCTGAGCAGAAGTAGGAGCCAGCAGTGAGACAGTCTTCCAGGTAAAATGTTGCAAAGAAGCAGAATCTGCAGTCTCAAAAGGAGCCTGAGTCAATTTTTCCAAAACAAAATTAAGGTCCCAAGGAGGAGGAGGAATAGGTTTCCTTGGAGGCCTAAGATGCAGAACATCTTTAAGAAATTGTTTAGGGAGGATTCAAGGGCAGACAAGCAGAAATGACTGAAAGATGGGCCTTCACAAAAGAGTAGACCAAGCCAGACTGGAGAAGCTCACATAAATAGGAGTGGACCAAAGGGGCCCTCAGTGAAAAAGGGTCCTGGTATGAGCATGGCACCAGACAGAAAATCTTTTCCATTTGGACATATAAGGTTTTCTGTTTGCGGGTTTCCTTGCCGCCTGTAAAACCCTAAGCACATACTCAGAAAAGAGGTGCCTAAAAGGGATCAAAATGCTATCACCCACAGTGTCCAAGAGTAGACACGTGAGGATGGATGAGATACCCGTTCTGTGTGAGGAGATCCAACCTGTGAGGTAACTTGTTGTGATTGCCCCTAACCAGATGCATTAAGAGGGAGAACCAACACTGTCTTGGTCAAAAGGGAGTCACTAGCAATATTTTTGGATAGTCCAGCTGAATCTTCTGCAGGACTTTTTAAAGTAGAGGAAGAGAAGGGAAATCATAAAGAAACATTCCCTTCCAACAAAAAGAAAGGGTGTCCATCTTCCGTGCCAGATGGAATGACACTCTGGACAGAAAAGAGAGGGAGCTGCCTGTTCAGACAGAAGGTAAAAAGATCTTCCTGAGGAATACCCCACCGATGGACAAAGTCCAGAAACACGTCTCTGTGAAGCAGCCATTCATGAGCCTGTGTTTGGACCTGCTCAAACAGTGTTCCACAAGATTGTGCTCTGAAGGAATATATACTGCCTGAAAAGTTAACTGATAAGTGAGGGCCACCTCCTAGGCTTGAAGAGCCATCTTGCAGAAGAAGCAAGATTTTGTGCCTTCCTGCTTGTTGACATACCACATCACTGTAGTTTTGTCTATGTATACCTTCAAGGGGCCTAGAGAGAACAATGGATGAAAAGTCTGAAGGGCCAGAATCACAACTCTCATCTCTTTGATGTTGATATGGTCTGACTTCTGATGGGGGGGCTAGAGATCCTGAATGTTCGGGTGTCCACATGAAGCCCCCCACCTCATGTCTGAAGCATTGAACAGTTCTTGAGATGGCTAAGTATGCAGCACAGCAGCAAGACGTTCAGACCAATGAGTGATAATGGCTTTTAGACTGGCAAGGAAGTACTGGATGATTGCATCCGTATGTCAGCCTTATGTCCTATGTGGGGACCATATATGTGATGTACGTTGCATGCAACAGCATAAGGCTGTGGTATACTGGCCGAATGTCAGGCTGTCCTAGGTGGGAGATCCTTATAGTAAAGCATACTGCAACAGTGATATATAAGGACATTAACTGAGATCATACCATAAATAATTTGATGGGACCCATGCATGGGGATAAAGCATTTGGGATATGACTGTGTCCATTAGTAGTACGGGGGCAGTCCTGGGGTAAATTTGAAGTTTTCCCTGCATAGATCTAAGTTGCACTTGAATATGTACAGGGATGAACTTTGTTTTATGTGGATGGGAGCCTGCTCCTCCATATTGTTCTGTTGATATTGCAGCAGAGGTTTAGATCCCTAGACCAAGTATTTTTGATGCATTGACTTGCTGATGTGCAGTAACTCTATCATATTATTTCAAAAGAAATAGAAAACTAAACACATAGCTTCTCCTGCTCCAGTTTTACTGGACAGGAGTTGTTTAGGTCTGGGTCAGGGTCTTGTACAGGCTATTGGCCCTTCTTATCAAGTTGTTTCTGGTAAGAGATGGAGGGATTCCTCTTTTCCTAAAGAGATTCAAGAATGAATCTGAAGAATAATGCGATTGGACTGATACAGGTTTTTCTTCAGAATTTTTGATTTAGACTCAGGAGAGCAGGTTATCTGAATTTTCCTATCAAGGATTCTTTTTCTCTGAGACTATTTCCAGAATGTGCCAGTGTTTTCAGTGGGAGAACACAGAACATGGAGGTTTTCTCAGTCCCTCAGAAAATACTATGAATTGTTACAGCTGGAATTCCCAGAACCTCTCCCATCCATCCACTGCTGCCAGCATTGGAGGATATATTTGTCACAATGTGTGGTTTCCCTGCTAGCCAGCCTGCTGCACCTAAGAAAACAGAATGTACAAGCTTCTCAGTCTTTCAAATTTCTGTACATTCATTCTGGACCTGACCTAACAGCTATAGCTTTAGTCAATCCATCTCCTGCCAAGCATTTTGTTAATTTTAGTCCTTGCCCTTCTCACATGGATAGTGAAACAATTTATATGTTTGGTGAAAGAAAGTGTATGCTTCTACAACTTTAATTTTTAGAATTTTGAATTGTTGGTTTCATATGTTAGTTTATTCAGACTAATTGTATGAGGAACATTTTATTCAGACTAACTGTATGAGGCATGTTTTACCTGCATTTCGTTCCTTTGAGGAAACATTTGCTTTGAGTTGTTTAGCTTCTTCCATTTTTTGGTCTCTACTCATTAGTGTGCTCATGACTCTGTAGGTACTACATCCAGGGCTGGAGCCACTGGCATGGTGTTGAGGAGGTTTGCCTGGCTGCGTTCTCAGAACCACCCAGAGGATGCAAAAATGAGATTTGAGTTTCTGGTACCTCTGCTGCAGAGGTTATAAAAATGTGATGAGAGGGGTAAGCTGATAAAGGGAATTTATTAGATTTTCAGCCCTCCTTCTCTAAATTTTCCATGGGTTTTCATGCTCCCTTGATCAATTTTGGCAAGAAACAAAAACAGTCTCAGTGAAATGTTGGTAAGCAGACATTAAAAAAAACAATGGTAATGAGGGTCCAGAAAGAAAACAGCAACCACCCCAGACAAAGGACAGAAGGATAAGTCAGAATTGGACCCACAAACATTCTGGGATGTAATTAATAACATACCATCTCCAAGCAAAACCTCTACACCCACACCAACCTCCCACTAACCCTGAAAGCATAGCAACACAATTTAATACTTATTTTACAGAAACAATACTAGCCCCAGCCAATACAAACAACAACTCCAATAGCCATGCCCCAATAACTCCCCATCTCACTAAACCCTCTCAAAACAACCTCAGTCTATTTACACTACAACCAGTAACAGTAAATACTGTAAAAAAACTACTGCTCAAACTAAAACCAACTACCTTAGCTGCAGACAAACTACCAGCCGAATTTCTTAAAGTAGCTGCTGATGGAATAGCTTACCCAGTAGCAATACTCCTAAACGGATCTATGTCAGAGTGCATAGTACCTGCTATTTGGAAAAAATACCATATAATACCCCTTCACAAAAGAGACAACTCAACCTATTTTAGCAACTACTGCCCAGTCGCTATTCTGTCACCCCTATCCAAAGTCCTAGAGAGGGTGGTCCATACTCAACTCGTGAACTACCTTAACACCTACAATCTATTATCAATCACACAACATGGATTTTGCCCCCATCATAGTACAACTGCAGCCCAGATGTCCTTTACTAATACAGTCAACCAACTTAGAAATTCAGGGCAGTTTGTATCCGCCATATTTCTAGACCTGTCCAAAGCATTCAATATGGTAAAGCACAACAAACTGATCAAAGTCCTCTCCTCCCTAAACCTTAGTGCTTCCACTGTTACCTGGTTCCAAAACTACCTATCAGACCGACAATAGGCTGTACTGTGGCAGCATCACCTGTTCACTCCCCTCCCAGTCTCCCTAAGTGTCCCACAAGGCTACTATTGTTCTCCCTCTTTACCAACCAACACCACACCTCCACTCACCAAGCATCTGTGATAAAATATGCAGATGATTCTACCCTCATATGCTCTGCCCCCACCATGCAGGGCCTCCACACCATAAACCAGAACTCATTTCTATCAGTAGAATCCTGGCTTACCAATTCTGAACTCATTCTAAACCCAAATAAAACCAAACTCCTCTTCTACCCCTCAAGAACACCTACAACACTCCCAGTTTTCACCCTAGAGTCCAAAAACAAAACTATTATTACCCCTGTGACACATACCAAACTGCTAGGAGTCGAAATTGACAACAATCTAAAATTTGATATCCACAGAACCCAAACTATCAAAAAAGTTCATAAAAAATTAGGCCTCCTTTACAGAAACAAGACATTTTTAACCAGATCTACAAAAGCTACCATTGCCCGGACACACCTCCTGTCACCCCTACTCTACACCTCCCCTATACTAACCAACCTATGCAAATCAGACCTTACTAAACTAGACTCATGTTACGATAAATAGCCAAATTCGCTACAGACTTCCCCCTACAAAAAACGCCATTGCACAGCTCTTAGGTAACTAAACTGGTTAAAACTTCCTCAGCTCCTCCAACACAAGCAACTAATCTTCACCCATAAAATACTCCAAGAACCAGATAAAACCCCAACCCTTCAAGATCTCATACAACCATACACCACTAGTAGAACACTCCGTTCCAGTGACAAACTCCTAGTTAAATCCACCAAAGCTAACAACTCGGCTGGAAAATCCTTATTCTCTAGCATCATTCCTAAAATATGGAATAAACTACCCACTTCCATCAATTCCATCTGCACCATAGTACAATTTAAAAAACTTCTGTTTACTCACTTAGAAAAGTCCTGGCTTTGCTCTTCCTACCCCCCCTGACTAACTATATTCTCCACATTTTATACACACCCTATGCCTTTCTTTAGCTCTACACTTTACAGTACTATCCTAGTAGGCCTTCTTCCTTCCCTATATGCTTACCGTATTACTTCAAAATCAATTCAAGTCTTCCTCAAAAATATCATACTGTGCTTTCTAATATGTATGTTACTCTATTACCTCAAATAATTTCAAGTCTTCCTCAAAAATATCTTACTGTGCTTTCTAATATATATGCTAGTCTAGTTTATATAATACCATATACTCTTTGATGTATACATTTTGTTAAAATTGCTAAGGTGTCATCTCTTTCAGTTATTTATATTTTGCAATGTATAGTTTCATTGTTGACCTGTACTCTGTAATTTTCTTGTGGTATAATATTTGTTTTTCATATTGTTGGAGCTTTTCTCCCCGGGCCTCTTTTGAAAATCGACCTGTGTCCATTCAGACTTTCCTGGCAAACAAATGTTAAATAAACAAATAAGGGATTAGAAATGATGCATCCAGTTTACAAGCACTTTAAAGTTTATGGGCATCTGCTGAGTGTAGAGTTCTGTGTTCTAAAGTATAGTCAAACCATATACTTATGTAGTGCTGATGAGGTCAGTAAAAAGGCCGAAACATGTATGTGCACAGCTAGTGGGTTTGGCTTCATTGGCCTGAATATATACCTATAAAGATGTAAAGGTCATGAGCATTCAGAAGACATGTAGCTTAAACACTTGGAAGTCCTTTAAGGGGTCATTTGCATATATGCCATGGATGCCCATTACAGGAGGTTTAAGGTACAACATAGTGATAACTCTAACTTGTCTGTTTTTTCTTGCAGTTTTACTGAATGGTTTGTCTGTGTGCCCTTTTTGCCCTTGTGTTTGAATGTTAGTTGGGATACATTGTAAGCACCTTAACATTTATGAACATCAGTTGGCTTTAAAGCCCTGTATTTCTAAAGTATAGTAAACCATCAACTTATGCTGTGCTGATGCGGTCAGTAAAAAGTCCAAAACATGCATATCCACAGCTAGTGGCCTCAGTATAACCACAAAGAAGAAAGTCATGCACATTTACAAACAACTGATGTCTTTAAGAGATTATTATAGCAATAACCCACGCCTGGGTGTGGGTAATGCGGGATTTGCCCACGGTTGGCGTGGTACCAAACAAAGACAACCGTGGGTAAATCCCACATTACCCACACCCAGAAGTGGGTTATTGCTATTATACTATGACATTATTTAAGAAAAGAAATAATTACTTTTCTTAAATAATGGCATTGTATAATGCCTCTTTGCTGCCCTTCCGCAGCTGTCTGGTATCCGTGGCAGTTGTGATGTACTGCGCATGCCTACGCAGTACATCAGAGCTGTGGCCAAAAGCAACGGAGAAAGCAAGTTCTCCATTGCTTTTTGCTGTTTCGCTATGTTAAATGGGTTTAACATAGCGAGACAGCTTTAAAATAAGCAATGGAGATGTCTGTTGCTTATTTTAAAGCTGTCTCGCTATGTTAAACCCATTTAACATAGCAAGACAGGTTTAAAATAAAAGCAACGGAGAAAGCAAGATCTCCGTTGCTTTTTACACACTGTGTCGCTATGTTAAAGGAGTTTAACATAGCGAGACAGCTTTAGCTTGTCTGGGTTTTCTTGTAGTTTATATGCAGAAATCAGGGATGATTTGCAAACAAGTTAACATTGTCCTTTAGAATAGTTACTTTTTTGTTAATCTGTTTATTTTACCATGACAAATGCCAGAAGCCTTTGAAGTGTCTATGTAGCTGGATTGTTCCTTGCATAGTAACCTTCTTTAGAAATATCTCAGAATATCTGTAAAGTAGCCACTTTGTTCCATGGCTGTTATACATGATACCATGCTGTATAGATCATTGGTTTTCTAGGAAATTTTGTCATAATGTGTGCCACTGGCCTGCTATACAATTTCAGGACTTTTTTCCAAACAGTAGTCCCATCTGCAAGAGCCCACTGTAGTAGCTGTGTGAAGTGCTTTCAGTAACAGCAATTCTTTGAGACTGAGGCTTTTGCAGCAGGTTGTATAGCTCTCACTTCCACCCCCCCCCCATTTGAATACTGAAGGATAGTTTGATTAACTTTGTATGCCTTGTTGGACAGCTGTAGCAGTGTGACTTGCCTTTGCTGTCTCAATTTTCATAGCCACTAGTCAAAGTGGCTAACAGCTAATGGACATGATCTGTACTACTTTGGCTAATAGGAACTTGCGGGGATGTAGGTCTGCTCTTCACACATTAATGCAAACATGTTCTACTGATATCAGTACAGAGATATATTTTCACATGAGTGTATTACACCTATCTTGAGGTTCTCTTGGCATGCTATGTACCTCATATAACTACAATTTAATTACATTTTTAGTGTGGGCTACTTTTTTTATTTAAACAGAAGCAGTTTGATGGTGTGCTGACAGAAGAAATTATATCCATTGGGTTATCCACTTTGAGTCACTCGGCTACTGGAAATGAACAGGTCTATATTCATCTTTCCTTGCCGGTGAGTAGTTTAAAAGGTTAAATATAATTTAGTTAAGTACTAAAATAAACTAGTAACATGACAATCACAAATGCTTTCTGATGTAATACAATATGATATTACATAGTTTGCAGTGCTTACTGTGATTGTTGAGCTTATCTTGAGTTCATATCATCAGGATGTAGACAGACCTAGCAAAATACTGATCAGGAATATCTTGGCCCTTAAAAGAATGAGCTGAAAGTGCATAGATAATTACATCAGTAAACAGAGATGAAAAGATTGAAAGACCACCCTAGTGTTGGCATTTCGTATCAAGTACTTTTTATGGAGTGCCACAAGAGAAACTTTTATATCACATAAATGGTAATACAGATAAATGTGTTGTGTAGAATGTGGCATCAGTACCCCCTTACAAGCTAATTTCAGTTTTTGCAGTGTTTAATGTGTGTAAGAAATGGTACAGTATAGCAGAACCTTTTCCTGTTTTGTTTTCATGTATATTTATATATTTTTTTTGTTTTATTATGATACATTCTACCCAGAGTTAGCAATTTCTTTTTTAAACACCTTTATTGAATTATCACTTGTGACATAGACACATTTACATTTATATAAAAGTAATCAAACTGTATTAACAAATTAAAATTAAATATTATGTTTCATGTATATTGCTATATATTATGTAACCTAAGCACCATTCCAAAAATATTCGGTTCCTGCCCCTTTTTTAAAACAAGAAACCTCTTTTTATTAAACTATCACTTACGACAGCACTAAACGATACATTTATATAAATGAAAACAAACCACACCAACACAATCGTAGTTGCAAGCATTTTATATCACAAACCATACTGACACACTCCCAGTTCCAAACATTATATATCACTTATAATTTACCCAATCATTTTCAAACAGGTGGTGCTGCGGTAGCGTTGTCGCCTCACAGTAAGACGTTGTCCTGTTCGATTCTCAGCTAGAGCGTCTTCTGTGTGGAGACATGCATGAATGGGCGTACCTTTATTGAAGGTTGTGCGTCAGGGCCAGCAACTCAGCACGTAAAAATCTACTGCCAATCATTAGCAGACCGGAGTTCCACTGTGGCGACCCCTAACCGGGAAAAGCCAAAAGACACAAGAACATAGCTTATTTAAGTGCCTTCTTTTAAACCTTATTCTTCCCCTGTATTTATTGTTCCCACAATTCCCATGTTTTGCTATGTAATCTGCTCCTACCTTTTTCTAAAGATCTCAATTCCATTTGCTTTATCTTTGTTACTATATGCACTGCTTCTAATATAGTTGGTTTAGATTTTGATTTCCATTTTCTAGAAATTGTTTTTTTGGCAGCCACCATAGTTACAGACAGCAAGGCCTTACCATGTCTAGGTATTTCCGATTCTGTATCATAGCTCAGAAAAATCATCTCCCTCATCACACCAATCTCCCCACCCAGCATATCTGACAGTGCATCCTGCAGGGAATTCTTAAAGTCCGCCAACTCACTGTACTCCCAGAAAATATGTTTCCAATTACCTCTTTCTTCCCGGTCATGCCTCCAACATTTGCAATCTACCTGAGAAAAAAATTCTCTGGAATTTACTTGTGGTGTAAAAATATCTATGTAAACATTTCAAAGCAAAAATCCTAAACCTACTAGATTTTGTTGCATATTTGGGAGACATACATATATCCTCCCATTGTTTCTTTGTGAATTGCTTATCCAGTCTCTCTTCCCAATCCTTTCTAACCTTCTCTGATTGATTCTTATTGTTATCATGTAATATTTTCTTATAGTTGTCATGTAATATTGTATATGCTCTACTAATTATTCCTTTTGTAATGGCAGCTTCTGTTCTAGACTCTACTAAAACTCTACCAGTGCTGGTCTTTCATTTAGGACCCACCTATTTCTTCATATTTGCCTATACTCTGATCTCAATCCTTGATAGGGAAGGCAATCTCTAACCTGCAGTCCAAATACATTTTTGGCATCTTATCATTCTATCATCTTCCCATCTTTAGCTGATTGTTTCCGATACCTTGGTTCCTTTGTAATTTTTCTCCAATAAATTCTACCCCTCGTGATTATTGTCTGTTTCTCTAATTGCAGTCATCCCTATCAGCAGAATCTCCTTTCTCCATTCCCATGTTGGCTTAGTTCTTAGAATACGTTCTGCTGCTTTATGGATATAATGTTCTGTATGGTTATTGTTATTCTCCTTAAAGACCTGTATCCAAAATCCCAGTCTCTGTTTGCTTCATGAGCTTCCCCCCCCTGTTTCAACATCATTCCTTCCCACTTTGAATTATAGTTTTTCCTTGTGCTATGTGCTATGTGCTTAACTGTTAGCTCTGAAATACCCCATTCAAATTGGGTAATCCCAATCCACCCTGTTCTACTGGAAGAATCAGCTTATCCCAGTTGACTCTTGCCATCTTCCCCTCCCAGATAAAGTCCTTTAGCTCTTTATTAATTGATATCCGCAACTCTTCTCTTGTTGATAAAAATATGCTTAACCTGTGTATAGGACTAAAGGGACCAAAACATTTTGACTGCTTGTATCTTACTATCCATATTCATACACAAAGCTTCCATTTTCTCATTTTATTATTATTTTGTTTAGTCTCTTCCCACATATCCTTAGCTGCCACACCAGAATCATTTTTAATCCATACTCCTAAATCCTTCATTTTATCATGTCCCCATAAATAAGGATATTGGTTAACCAATTTGTGTGCAGATACATAATTTACTGCTATTGCATTTGTTTTAGCTTCATTAATTTTGTATCCCAAAAAGATTTGAAACTGTCTCAAAATGTTCCATAGCACTGTAATGTCTCTTTCTGGTTTTGTCAGGTATAAAATAATATCGGCAGATTGAGCCAGCTTTTCTTGACTACCATGCCAATTATATCCTTGAGTTTCTGGGTCCCTTATTTTCTTTGCCAGTGGTTCTAAATATAATGCAAATAACAAAGGGGAAAGAGGACACCACTACCTCTTTCCTCTGCTCAAGCAGAAATCATCAGAAAGGACCCCACCCACTTTAATTTTCGCCTCCAATCCCTCATATATCCTCCTAATCAAACTTATAATTTTTTCAGGAAATGCAAATGCTTCCATTGCCCTGATCAAAGTCCCAGCTTACTCTGTCAAATACTTTCTCTGCATCAAGACCCACCAATAGCAATGGTATTTTCTTACATCCTGCTTCCCTCTGGATCATCATTGTTCTGTTAATGTTGTCAAATGTTTGCCTCCCTTCCACAAAACCACATTGATCCATATCTATCAAGTTTGTCATTACTTTTGTTATTCTTTTAGCCATTATGGACAGGAACACTTTGTAACTGTGGTTTAGTATTGAAATGGGTCTGTATGAAGCTGGATCTGATGGATCCTTACCCTCTTTAGGCATTACAGCTACCACTGCTTTCTTCCAGTATGTTGGTACTTCTCCTCCTCTTAAGATCTCTATCAGTTTTTTCAGGATATAGGATAGTTAACTATACTAAAAAATGGAGAGTGCAAATAGCTATGCTACAGGAGACACACCTGGAAAGACATGAACATGTGAATTTGATAAAGAAAGGTTTTCAGGATGATTATTAAGTGGAATATTTTGGGGGAAAGGAAACGAGGAGTACTTGTATTAGTTGTAAGAAGAGCTCCAATAGTGATAGAAGAGGGGAAAAAGGATAATAATCGAAGATGTATAGTACTGAGGGGCTACTGGCAAGGGTGGAGGATTACAAATGCATGCATTTACATAACACCTAAAACTGCTGTAATGAAGCTTAAGAAAACTCTGGGAGAAATAATCAGCTTTCAGCAAGGAATATTACTTATAGTTGGAGACTGGAATTGGGTTTGCAACAGTGAAGATGTGTCTGTGGGGCCTAGAGGGGAAAATATGACCAAATAGAGTAGATTTATTAAGAATTTTATGAAAATATTTGGCATGGAAGATGTGAATTCAGTACTAGGAGTTCGGAGTGAATTTACACATTATTCTCCAAGATACAAAAACTGGGCTAGGCTAGATAGAATTTATATCTCACTGGAAAAGGTGCATTTAGTTGAATGTCTTGAAATGTAGCCAATAAAATTTTCTGATCATGCGCCAATAATAACTAAAATAAAAATGCAAGGTCATGAAATAAAAATGAGACACTAGCTCTTTCCCACCTATCGGCTGAAAAGATAAGAATTTAAGGAATGGGTTTTGGAATTTATTCAGGATCTACAAGAGAAGATAGAAATTTCTTCTGAAAATATAGCTAGGGAGTGGGATAAAATTAAAGTGGAATTTAAAACTATGTTGGAAATAAAGGAAAGGGAGATATTGTCAAGAATTAACAAGAATTATTTAGAGGGACTGACAAATGTTAGTATCGCAAAATGTGGGAATCTGAAAATAAGAAAAGGAGCAACTGCAGAATGCTAAACAGAAAATAAGGGATTACCTCATTAATATGCACGAGTTTAGAAAGATTGCTCTTAAGCACCTGTTTTTGATAATTCTAGAGCACAAAAACTGTTAGCACGACGACTCAGTCAACAGAAATTTGAAAGGACTCTCAGCAAGCGTAGGGAGCCTATAACAAGGAAGATAACAAGAGTTCCTGTAGAAGGATTAGAAATATTTCGAAAATTTTATGAACGTTTGTATAAAGCAGAGAAATATGGAATTCAAGAAAAGGTACAAATGGAAATGTTTATGGAAGAATTAAATATGCCAAGGTTAGAGGTAGATGAGGCTCAGTTATTAACAGGATAGGAAGAGATGAGATAAAAAAATGGCTTTGTATAACCATTCTCTAGGAAAGTCCCTCGGAATAGCTGATATTCTTGTGGAAGTTTGGAAGCTAGGAGGGAAAAAACTGATATGGAAGGTTTTGTTTAACAGTAGGAGAAGTACCAGCATCCTGAAAGAAGGCGGTGGTAAAGATCCCTTGGATCCAGCTTCATACAGGTCCATTCCAATACTAAACCATGATTAGAAAGTGTTTGTATCTATAATGGCTAAAAGAATGGCAAAAGTGATACCAAAAGTGATAGATATAGATCAGTGTGGCTTTGTGAAGGGAAGGCAAACATTTGATAATATTAGCACAACATTGATGAGCCAGAGGGAAGCAGAATGTAAGAAAATACCACTTTTATTTGTGGGTTTTGATGCAGAGAAAGCATTTGACAGAGTAGACTGGTACATCATGAACAGGGCAATTAAACCATTTGCTTTCCCTGATACAGTTATAAGGTTGATTAGGAGTATGTATGAGGGATTGCAAGTGAAACTTAAAGTGGGTTTGGTCCTCTCTGATACTTCTGCTTGAGCAGAGGAACCAGGCAGAGTTGTCTGCTTTACCCTTTGTTGTTTTCATTATATTAGAAGTGTTGGCAAAGAAAATAAGGGACTCAGAAATGCAAGGATATAATTGGTATGGTAGTCAGGAAAAGCTGGCTCTATTTGCAGATGATATTATTGTATACATGACAAAACCAGAAGGGGACATTACAGTGTTGTGGAACATTTTAAGGCAGCTTCAAATCGTCTCCAGACACAAAATTAATGAAGCTAAAACAAAAACAATAGTGGTAAATTATGTACCCAACACACAGATCGGTCCAGCAATATCCATATTTATTTGGATATGATAACATGAAGTATTTAGAATTATGGATTAAAAATGACACTGTTGTGGCAGCTAAGGATATGTGAGAAGAGACTAAACAGAAGATAATAGAAAAACTGAGAAAAATGGAAACTTTGTTATATGGATATGGATACTAAGATACAAGCATTTAAAATGTTTTTAATCCCTTTAGTCTTATACACAGGTCAGGCATATTTTTATCAACTAGAGGAGAAGCTGTGGATAGGAATTAAATTATCTGGGAAGGGATGTCAGCAAGGGTCAAGTGGGATACGCTGATTCTTCCAATGGAACAGGTGGCCTAGGATTACCCCAATTTGAGGGCTGTATTAGAGCAACACAGTTAAGGTTCTTATACATAGCACAAGCAGAAAAGTATAATTCAAAGTGGAAAGGAATGATGATGATACAGGGGTAGCTGAAGCAATAAGGAGAGACTGGGATTTTAGATACATACTCTTAAGGAAAACAACACAAATCATACAGAGTATTATATTCATAACATAGCAGGGCGTATTCTAAGAAGTAAACCAGCACAATAATGAAGAAAAAAAATTATACCAATAGGAATAATCGAGGCTAGGGATATGGATAATAGACAAGAGGGAGCTGGAATTTATTGGAGAAAACTGGCAAAGGAACCAAGATATTGGGAGCAAATAACTTGAAAGGGAAAGGTAATAGTATGGGAAGAGGCCAAGAATTTATTTAGACTGCAGGTTAGAGATTGCCTTCCCTATCCAGGGTTAATATCGAAGTATAGGCAAATGAGAGAAATAGGGTGTTCTAAATGAAAGACCAGCACTGGTAGAGTTTTTAATCAAATCTAGAATAAAAATTGGTATTAACAAAAGAATAATTAGTAGAGCATATAAAATATTACATGATAATTACTGGAATCAATCAGAGGAGTATAGCAAGGATTGGGAAGAGAGACTGGATGCGCAATTCAGAAATAAACAATGGGGGATGTATGTATACCTCCCAACTATGCAATAAAGTCTAGAAGATTTAGGATCTTTGTCTGGAAGTGTTTACATAGGTATTTTTATATCCCAAGTAGTAGACTCCAAAGAAGTTTTCCTCAGGTGGATAGCAAATGTTGGAGGTGTGACTGGAAAGAAAGAGGTGGCTAGGAACATAATGAGCTGGCAGACTTTAGAGATTCCCTGTGAACTGCTCAGTCAGAGATGCTGGGTGAGTGGATTGGATTGACAGTGTAGATGGATTTGTTTTGAGCTGTGATACAGAATCAGAATTGCCTAGACATAGTAAAGCCTTGTTGAGTCTAACTATGGTGGCTGCCGAAAAAAGCAATTACTAGAAAATGGAAATCAACTTCTAGACCAACTTTACTAGAAGTAGTGAATATAGTAACACAGATAAAACAACTGGAATTGGGATCTTTAGAAAAGGGATGGAGCAATCTGCATAGAAAAAATGGGAATTGTGGGAACAATATATGCTGAGAAGGAATGAGGTTTAAGAAGTAGGATTTGAATGAGCCATATAATACTTAACTGACCATAACTGGATAAATTATATGTGATGTATAGTGTTGTCAACTACAGTTGTTTCAGTTGTGTCTGTGATGTATAATATTTGCAAGTAAAGTCATGTCACTGTTGTGTTTTCATTTATGTAAATGTAAGACTATGTCATTTGTGATAATTTAATAAAGATGTTTATTGAAAAAAAAAACTTCTGACGTGACAAACTCCTCTCAAGATAATTTGCAGGTTCCGCTGCTTAATGGTAGTAGTCTAAACAGGAAATTGCTCTCCCTGGAAGCACTCCTCACCTTGGAAGATATTGATGTCTGTGTAGTCACCGAGACGTGGTTCAGAGCCGTGGAGAGCACCTGGCTGTGCAGGGTTTTAATGCTTTCCACATGTTCAGACCTCAAAAAATGAGCATGAAAAGACCAAAGGTGGGTGTCCATCATCATTAAAACCAAGTACACATTGAGAATGGCCAGACTGTATGACTCTCTCAAACTACTCCATGTCCAATTAACTATAGGCAATCTACCTTACTACATCATCGCTAGCTATAGGTCCCCACCATGACCCAAGAAAAGCGCACCACATATCTGTAGTTACTGGAGTCACTCCCTTTATAGCCAAATACCTTCATCATTGATGATTTCAGCTATCCTTCCAACGACTGGGAATCATACATGATCACAAACATGCTTACCCAGAGGTTCATGGACTTTGTCAATACAAATGCTCTGGAACAGATAGCACCCCCACAAGGGGCTTAAATGTCCTAGACATAGTACTCACCAACATGGGGGATCACTACACTTCCCCCTGTTTGATGCCCTCCCTGGTAAGATCAGACCATACATTAGTCTCGTTTGATGTAACTATTGGGCCTGACTCCCCTTCAGGAACAAACAAACAAAAAAAAAAAACCTAAAAAAAATTTTGAAATCAAACTGCAGCCTACTAAGCGGTAGTATAAAAAAGTTTCAAACCCCCCACAATCACTGCCCTGTATAAACACCTAAGCAACTGTATAGACTCTGCTCTACCTGACCAGATCAAAACCAGGTCTTCCCAAAAACCCAAGCCACCATGGTGGAGGTCAAGTTTAAACAGGTTATATAAGAAGAGGAAGAAACTGATTTCTAAGAACAAGAGGAGAGAAAACATTCCCTCCACAGCTTAAACAAGCAAATCAGAAATCTTGTCAAGTCCTCCAAAGCTAATTACAAAGCTAAAATAGCATCCTTAGCTAAGGATAATCATAAGGCATTCTTTAACCATAAGAAATTACACCCACCAGGGCAGATTCGAATAAAGGACATAAAAGGCACCACAAAGTCCAGTAATTGTCTCACGGAAGGCAAATTCACCAAAGGATTTTAATAAACACGCTACCAGGTACAGACTAAGCACAAAAAAAAAAAATGCTTTCGGCAAACAAAACTTTTTTTTGCCGAAAGCATTTTTTTGTGCTTAGTCTGTACCTGGTAGCGTGTTTATTAAAATCCTTTGGTGAATTTGCCTTCCGTGAGACAATTACTGGACTTTGTGGTGCCTTTTATGTCCTTCATTCTTTAACCATGTCTGAAATCTAAAAAGGAATGCCCAACTATGTGCGAAATTGCTAGTACAACTTAAAATATACTGGAGGAAATTGTCGACCTGCTAGCTGACAGATTTGGTGCAAATTTCACCTCCCTGTTCCACCAGCTATACCCCAAAGCATACTTGACACTATTCCTCAGCCTGTTATCTCTAGAGAACAGATCATATCTGCACTCTCCAAGGCCAAAAACACTTCTTCAATGGGACCAGATAACATCCCAAGTTGCTTACTAAACTATCTATAATGAGACCTAGCAGACCCACTTGGTGCCTTCTTTAACCACAGCCTGAGAACTGGCTATGTTCCAAAAGATTGGAGAATAGCAACATTAATCCCTTTGCACAAAGAGAAGCCATCAACTGACCCTGGTAACACCCATAAGTCTAACCAATCTCCTCTACAAAGCCATGGAAAGAATTATGACAGATCGTATCAACAAGGACATAGGTGACTTTCAAACTCTAGATCTAACCCAGTTTGGCTTTTTTAAAGGTAGATCATGCTTGTTAAACTTGGCAGACTTCTTCAAGAAAGTCTCAAAAGCCCTGGATGAGAGAAAGATAGTGCAGGCCACCTACCTTGACCTAGCCAAGGCCTTTGACACAATCCCCAACTGAGGTATTATAGAGAAACTCTCCCAGCTGGGGATTAACCCTTACGTCAGTAGATAAGTACCTGATTAACTTACCAACAGAGCACATGCTGTCAAAGTTGGTGACTCCACCTCTAGCAGCAGACCAGTCACTAGTGATATACCACAAGGATCTGTGCTGGGCCCTTTACTGTATGGAGTCTATTTTTCGGAAGTCCAGGCAAACATAGACAGTCTTTGGCTAACCACGTTCACTGATGATTGCAAATTGGGTGCAATCACTGAGTCCTCCATTGATGTTGACATACTGCAGAAGGGGCTAACGCGGGCCAATGATTGGTGCCATAGCCACAGATTAAAACTAAACACAAAAAATGCATTATTATTCCTTTTGGAAAAGCAGAATTCCTTGCTAATTACAATATTTACAGCAACCCCTTTAATTTAAACTTAGTGGTACGAGATTTGGGTACACAAGTCATTAGCAGTTTGAACTTTTACCACCAAGTTTTCTCAGTGGTGAGAAAAGCCTTCTACGTTGCACATCTCAAAAGTAAGGGTATCACATCCAGGTCTAAGGATGGTATAACTCCACTGTACTCGACCATCATCAGACCATTAAATGAATGCAATGCTCCCTTTTGCATGTATATCACCAAACACCTGAGAGACCCCAGAGGTTTATCACCAAGAAAATACATGGTCTACAAACCATGACGTAGTGAACAGACTAAAAGCTCTGTCAATGTACTCTGTATCCTATAGGCTGCTGAGAGGTGACTTGTGCCTTTCATAACGGAGTAGCCTTTGACCCTGCCCTAATGGAAATGCTGCACATCAGCAAATCAAATGGCACAAGAGTTGCTCACTCTTGGGATCATATCTTTGTCTGTGACATAAACAGAACGTGCTGGAGAGACAGCTGCATCTTCCAGAGACCGCTGCTCCTCTGGAATAAACTCCCAATTCACATAAAGCAGAGCTGTTTCCTGACCCTATTCAAATACAACCTTCTCAAGGAATCAAAAGGGAGGAAAGGTATCATCTTTAGAGAATCACAGCAGTCTTCCCAGGATGCTCTTTCTGAGGGTTCCTCCCACAGTGAGGTGGGCCATAATAGGTGCTACCCACGGGGGTTCACAAAATCAGGGCCTCCATGAAACTTTCCTCCAGTGAACCATTCCAGCGATCCTGAAGGGTTGCCAGACTGTCCTGCTTTAGAAGTGGTCGGAGATTGCTTGGCTCTTCACCCAGATGCTCCTCCAGATGCTTGGGTGACTATCACCTTGGATGAGTAAGTGCTAAGAGTTATATCTACAGGCCATACCATTCCCTTTTTAGAAATTCCAAGTTTGAGTCACAAATATCTCCCAGAAGTTCACCCTGTCAGAGACAGCAGGCAGCCATAGAAATTTAGAAGCTCCTGGCAAATTGAGTCATCCAAGAATTCCCACCAGATCAACAAGGATCCAGGGTCTACTGAAGGGGGTTTTTTTTGCCAAAAAAGAATAAAGACCTCAGGTCTATTTTGGACTTGTACAAACTGAATCCCTTCATGAAACAGACCAAGTTCAGGGTGGTCACAGTGCACATACCTCTCAGTTGTACCAAATTCCTCACAATTTACCAGTTTTGAGGGCAAAATAATGGGGTGTCATGAATTCCCGAGTGGCCCCCTTCAATTCACAATTTCTTTTTTTATTTTATTTACAGTTTTAAAGTACGGCTGATATCATGTCATTGCCAGCGTATCTGGTAGTCATCAATGTGCAGGAGCATGCTGCATTGAGGAAGAAACTGCAATTACATTTCTGTAATTCAGATTTGTACACTGTTAAATTCCCATAAAAAACATATTCTACTGCCTATAAGAATGTCTCAGGGTGGTGTGTAAACATCATGGGAAAGCTTAAGGAGGGGCTGTTATAAATAATGTGGGTGGGATTAATTCCAGCTTCAAAGAAAATTTGAGTTGTGAGCTTTCTGTAACTGCAAGTGATAAGCCAACAAAACCCTTTTAGATTGTATTGTGGGTTGTTTGAGTAAGGTTGGATAGTTGTGGTCTGTTGTACTGTCTTGAATATATCAGTCATGGCTCAAAATGGCTGGCAATGTTGAGAGCACTGTCTCTGGAGTTGTTTCCTATTGCTCCTGATGATACATGTGAGGCACTTTGTAATTTCTGCTTTAGAAACTGGTTAATTTTTGGTCACCAAGCATTGAAGCATGATGTTGTGGGTTAGTTTATTCTGCTGCTCTGAGGTTTGTTTTTGGTGAATACAGGCCTTTAGACTAGTAGTTGCTGTTGATCTGCATGGGCAAGGCAATAAAAACTGGGTACATTTTCTTACAACTTCATTTTCATAGGAAGGTATACGGCATTTAGGTAAATACTGCTGCACCCAAACTGATGCAGTAGTCAATTGGGGTACATCAGTTTATTTTGCTGAAGATAACACTATAGAAACATTTAGGATTTATAATCATGACTATGGTTTTATCTTTAGTCGCGCCTCTCATCTGCTTCTGATTTCTGGCTTAAATTTGTGCACTGTTCCTCCTATTCCCTGTCAATTTTAGGAGAAAATGTGTTGAATTATGCTTAATAAGCAAAGACAATAATTAGAGTTATATTTCTTTTAGTTCAGACAGTGCATGTTAATTCACATTCTGCTATTCTGCCATTTTCTCAAGTTATTAGTACTAAGGATTAAGTAACCATGATCGCCCTAATTCTGAGGTAAGAGGTTGAGAGTTATTATGCCTTTAGTCCTTTTAGAGGAATCACAGGGAAGCATGTGTGTTTTTCGTGTATATTGTTCTGCTAAGTGCAGGATGCCTGAAAGGAAAGTGAGAAGGGTAGCATTAGTAGCATATCAGAGAGATCTTTGAGGATACAGTCTTAAAAATGTGATAATACTGGGAAACGGTGTACAGTTTGCATCCAGGATTCACGGTTCTTGGGTTTATCTCTACCATGCCTCTCAAGTGTACTTCATTATGAGGAACATTCCTCATTTTTGAGTCTAAAAGACCATGATGTTATGTGATCCTATCTCGCCTACATTCTGACTGATGGGTTCGGAGCCGATCCCTCGGCTCCGACTCGGCACACTTATGCCAAAGAGCGAAGTCTCTTATTGGCTGAGCTTACTATATCCCAGGATGCACCACTACCAGTCCCCCAGATCTCGTTTGCTGCTAACTAGCAAAGACGTGGTCTCGAGCTGGCTGAGCTAAGTAGTGTTTTTCACTAACTTTTTCTGTCAGAAATTTTCTATTTCTATAACAAAAAGCTGTTTTAACAGCTATTCCGTACTTTTTGTGTGCGACTGGTATTTTTTGTGAAAAAATTTGTGTGTGATTGTGTGTTTGTTCTGACTAGAGGCCCCCTTGATTTGAAGGGCCTTTCCCTGTCAGTCAATTTCTTTTCAAATCCTTAGGGGTTCTAGGATCCCCTTTAGTTATTTTTTCTGTAGTTGTCGGACTGTCAACCTTAATCGGTAACCGTAAGCTAATCATTGTAGTGACAGTCAATTAAAAAAAAAAAAAAAAAAACAAAAAAAAAAAACAAAACAGTGTGTTTTTTTCTGTGATACAGTTACTGAATTTGTTGCTATAATGTCTCAGGCTCCTAGGCCTTCGGGCTTTAAGAAGTGCACTAAGTGCAGTTTTAAAATGTCTATCACAGATGACCACTCTCTCTGTGTATATTGTTTGGGCGCCAAACATTTGCAGGAGTCCTGCAGCGTGTGTCACGCGTTTTCCTCGAGGGTCCTCCAAGAGAGGAAAAATAAACTTATTTTGAAAGGCCTTATAAAACCCTCTTTTGAAGAAGCATTAGCGTCCTCTCCTTCTCCTGCTAAAAGGCCGCCGGCTCACCAGTCCGTCGGACCCGACCACCAAAAGACATAGGCAGGCTTCTCCTTCGCTCCACGGACTTCGGAGCCGAGGGCGAACGGTCTGCCTCTATGCATCCTGTCTCGACTCATCTCGCTACGGAGCCGATGGCTGGGGCATCGAGGCGGTCACCTTCATCGGCTCCACTGATCTCGGAGCCGATGAAGGTTGTCCGCCAGACACTTCCTCCTCGGCGCCAAGTCCTCTTCGCACCGATGGAAATTGGTTTGTGCACTCCTTCGGCGCCGATAGTTATCGAGTCGCCGAGCCGGTCCCCTAGTCCCTTGGAGCCGTTGGAGACCTACCGAACCCGCTCGGTCTCCTCCAGGTCAACGAGGATGTCAGATTCGGACATAGACAGGGTGCTCCAAAGACTTTTCCAGTCCCCAGTCTTTCAAAAATTTGTTTTGGCTCCAACCCAATTGGCTTCGAGCCGATAGCCCACTCCATTGCCATTCCTCCTCCGACCGCTTCGGCTCCGGAGCAGGTGCTGATGGAGCCAGTGGAGATCCTAGGGTCGGCTCCGACCCTTACTCCAACCCGGCCTTCGGGTCCGAGTTTAGCACGGACTTCTTCGGCCGGACCCGGGGTGACGTTGGGACCTATGCTGTCGGTTCCGAGCCTCCCTCTCGGTGCTTCGCGGGACTTCCATCTGCTATCATGGCTCGGGACCGGACACTCCCAGGATTCTGGGGTCCGGCTTTCAGAGCTATGAGGAGTGCCTTGGCCAAGTCTTCTTGGCCATCTCACGGCTTTACCGGCACCTTCCTGGGCATGGAGACTGGGTCTTTGGCAGTTCCCCTGTCTCTAGGCAGCGGAGCCCTGGGCCTGAGGTTACCCCACTGGGGTTCCCTCCTCCTGAGGGTTCTTCGGAGTTGTCTTCGGAGAGCCCCAAGGAAGAGATTGTGCAAGAGGAAGCACGTGGACTCCCACGAGTCTCTTACATCGGACACAGATCTTGATGATGCGGAGGGGTCCCCAAAGTCGCCTCGGATGATGTCTCATTTGCAGACATTCTAGAAATCCTTAACAACGAGGCGGCTGGAATTCCAAACCCCCTCCGCTGATGAGTCAGTGTTTCTCAAGGCCTTCGGGCTCAGCCCTCCGCCTCCTGGGTGTCTCCGCCTTCGACGAGCTCCTGGATTTGGTTTGTCGGAGGGTGGGAACATCCAGATACTGTGGAACCAGTGCCTTCTCGCCCTAACAAATTTTTGTCTGCCCCACCGAGAAGGAGTTCTTGACGAAGGCGTGGCTGTAGATGCCATGGTGGTGGCATCTGCTACCCAGCAGGACGTGGCAGAGGCTTCAACGTCCGTCCATCCTCCTAATAAGGAGTCTAGGAGCATGGACCGCACGGGAAGCGCACTTTGACTTCAGCGGCCTTTACTCTGAGGTCCCTGAATTATTTGGCACATTTCACCAGACTACAGAGGGATCTGGTCAAGGAGCTCTCAGACTCCCTCTCAGGTAACCTACCTGAGCAGCTAGCCCAGTCGGTTAGCTCTCAGTTGGCTATCCTTACCTCGATTTCTAACTCGTCCATGAGGCTCATTTCAAATGCGGCAGAGGGGCAGGCACAGGCGTGGCTCTATGGAGACAAGCCTGGCTGCTTGTGTCATTTCGCGGAGGCCTTCAAGTCTTCCTTTGCCGACGCTCCCTTTGATGGGTCCTCTTTGTTTGGACCCAAGGTAAAGACACTCTTACCCGCTGTGAGCAGGAGGGAAAGACTTTATCTGCCGTGGGAGCACGTTATTCCACTCCCTTCGGCCTTATCCCAAGGCTAAAGAGGAGGGAAGATGTGGTTCCAAATCACAGAAATTCTTTCCCCAACAGCAGGAAGATTCCCTTCCAGAGGCAGAAGACGGGAAATTATTCTGGGAGACGCCGTCCCAGAGGCGGCAGAGGCCCCGCAACACTGGAGACCATGAGTCCTTTTGTGGCTCTTCAGCCTCCCACACTCCATGAGGGATTGCCCGGCTGTGCTGCTCCGGAGCCAGTCGGGTGCCGTTTTGCCAAGCACCTAAAAGCCTGGGAATCTATTACTCAGGACAGTTGGGTGCTTCATATTATTGCCGGAGGTTACACCATTCCCTTCACACACTCACCCCCACCGTCCAAAAAAATCCCGGACCCTCCACCCAGTCAAAGGGAAATTGCAGCTGTAGAAGCTTCAAAGCTGCTAGAAAAAGGAGTCATCCAACTGGTCCCCACAGACCAGATCGGATCCGGAAACTACTCAAGGTTCTTTTTAGTGCCAAAAAAGACAGGGGACCTGAGACCCATTTTGGATCTCAGCAAACTAAACCAGTCCGTCATGAAGTCCAAATTCCGAATGGTCACTTTACAATCCATTCTCCCATTGTTGGAGAAAGATGTTTGGATGTGCTCCATAGATCTCAAGGACGCCTATTATCACATACCGATACATCAGGCGTCCAGGAGGCATCTGCGCTTCAGCCTGGGAGACAGTCATTTCCAATTTTGTGCTCTGCCCTTTGGTCTCACCACACCCCCCAGGGTGTTCACCAAGTGTTTGGCAGTAGTGACTGCTCACCTGAGGAGTCTCGGATTCCAAGTGTTTCCCTATCTGGACGACTGGCTCCTGACTGCCACCACCAGGCATCTACTACTAGAGAACTTACAAGCCACCATCTCCCTGGGTGCTTCCCTGGGAATTACATTCAACTGGTCAAAGTCTGTCTTGCTGCCTTCTCAGCACATAAGATTCATAGGAGCAGACATAGACTCAAAATTGATGCGAATCTTCCTTCCTACCGAAAGGATACAAACATTACAAGGTCAAGTCTGAGCCCTGCTTCTAAGATCCAAAGCCCCAGCCAGGTTGGTCCTGCAACTTTTAGGTTCAATGTCTGCCACGGTTCTCCTAGTTCCTCTGGCAAGATTGCACATGAGAATTCTTCAGTGGCTGTTATCGACACAATGGTCCTTTCAGGATCTCTCCCTCAATCATCACATACTGATTACAGAAACGTGCAAACGGGACCTCCGCTGGTGGCTTCTGCCATCCAATCTGAATCAGGGAAGACCTTTTGTTATGCCCCCTCCGGTAGCCACCTTGACGACGGATGCCTCCCAGACGGGGTGGGGGGGGCATTGTGATCTTGGCTTCCAAACGAAACCTTTCTCCATATCAATGTGTTGGAAATGAGGGCTGTACTTCTGTCCCTACAAGCCCTCCACAACTTTCTCCCTCAAGGCATTATCGCTATCCACACAGACAACATGTCGGTGGTCTGGTATCTAAACAAACAAGGAGGGACCAGATCTTACCCCCTTTGCAGAGAGGCCATGAGGGTGTGGGAATGGGCAGTGGCTACCAACCGCTTCCTGGTAGCGACCCACATTCCAGGAAAATCCAATGTATTGGCAGACAGACTGAGCAGGACTATTCTTTCTCCTCACGAGTGGGCCCTGAACGAAGCTGTAGCAGCTCAGATTTTCAAAGATGGGGATTCCGTGCTGCGACCTGTTTGCAACACCACAAAACACGAAGTGCAAGGTTCTTTCCTTGACCCAGCGTCAAGGGGAAGCAGCTACGGATGCTCTAGTCCAACCTTGGCCAACAGGACTGCTTTACGCTTTCCTCCGGTTCCACTCCTTCCCAAAGTCATCCAGAAAGCTTCCCAATTGGGGTCCACAATGATTCTAATTGCTCGTAATGGCCTCGTCAGGTATGGTTCCCCTACCTACAGAAATATGCTCTGGACGGTCCCTGGTTTTGGATCTAACTCGGACCTTCTGATTCATCAGTCGGGACAACAGCACCAGTCCCTTCACACTTTGAAATTAGCAGCTTGGCTCCTCCACTTCCGACTTTAGTCAGAAATCACACCTTGGACCCTGAAGTTATTCACATTTTATCTTCAGCCCACAAACCCACCACTAAGAAATTGTATCACAGTAAGTGGAAGAGGTTTGCTATCTGGGCTCAACTCAGAGGCTTAGACCCTATTACTGCCCCGATACCAGAGGTCTTGAAATTTTTAACATCCTTGTTTAATCAAGGATCTTCAGTCTCTACTATTAAGGTCCAACTAGCAGCTATCTCCAAATTTCACGAATCCATAGACCCACCGTTGATGAGTAGCAGATTATGTAAAACTTTCATGAAAGGTGCTGTGCTTTTAAGACCCCCGGTTTTTCATCCTGCGCCTCCGTGGGATCTTGATTTGGTACTTAGTGCCTTAACATCTTCCCCCTTTGAACCGGCTGCTACATGTGAGTTGAAATATCTGTCTTGGAAAACTGCCTTCTTAATTGCAATTACCTCTGCAAGAAGAGTTTCAGAACTTCAAGCCCTATCTATCAAACCACCGTACTTGATTTTTCACAAGGATAGAGTATCACTTAGGCCTAATCCATCTTTTGTTCCAAAAGTTTGTTCTAATCTCTGTCTACAACAATCTCTAGAGTTACCAGTTTTCTTTCCAAAATTTTCAAACAAAGCGGAATACACCTTGCATAAGTTGGATGTTCACAGGCAATTGCGCTTCTATCTAGACAGGACTCAACGGATTCGAAAAACAGACCAATTGTTTGTGTCCTTTTCAGATAATAAACTGGGTAAAACCATCACTAAAGCTACTATTGCCAAATGGATTAGAGATTGCATAACTCAGGCTTATTCCTCTTCAAATAAGCAACTTACAACATCTGTCAAAGCTCACTCTACTAGAGCTATGGCTACCTCTATTGCATTTCATTCCAAGCTCGCTATTTCTGAGATTTGTGCTGCGGCTACTTGGTCCAACCCGCACACTTTCATTTCCCACTATAAATTGGATGTGGCATCTAAAGGGCGAGCATCATTTGGTTCCACGGTACTCAGGAGTGTTTTCCAGTGAGCCACCCAGGATTCAGGTGCTAGGACGCTGTCCCATCAGTCAGAATGTAGGCGAGATAGGATCACATAACATCTTTTAGTTATGTACTCACCATAACTTCAGATGTTTGGGATCCATCTCCCTCCTTCCCCCTGCCTTGGAGATCAGAAGAGATTGAACGGTTTGAGTTCTACTGTTTTTATCTTGTTTCATCTGACGATGTTATATAAGCAGTGCGTGCGTGTGTGCATGTATGCGGACAAACTAGATCTGGGGGACTGGTAGTGGTGCATCCTGGGATATAGTAAGCTCAGCCAATAAGAGACTTCGCTCTTTGGCATAAGTCGGAGCCGAGGGATCGGCTCCGAACCCATCAGTCAGAATGTAGGCGAGATGGATCCCAAACATCTGAAGTTATGGTGAGTACATAACTAAAAGTTTCTCAAAGTTCCACATGGAAAGGGTCTGCCACACCCTTTAGTGATGAGAATTTTTGTTTTAACTAATGTACATTGTAAATGGTACTGAATCATATTAAATCATCCAAATAAAGTTTTGTAAGTATAAAGTATCGCATTTTAACCATCCTGTGAGCTTCCTAGTTGAAGTTGCTACTAAGCTGTTAGTAAAGGTGTTCCACATTTTGTCCATTTGTGCCATATTATGAGATGGTAGTGTTCAACATTTTGGAGATGGGAGGTTGACAGCTAATGTACAATAATTTATATGTTGATGCATTATTGCATTCATTCAGACATTTTTAGTCTAGCTAGACTTCACAAAGGGTAGTCGTAAGAGTGAATCTGCGGTGAAGTGTCAATATGGAATGAAAGTTTGTGACAGTTATGTCTACACTGACTCTGAATCATTCCATACAAAATGTTCTTATAACCTTTATTAAAAAATGGTTAGAATTTTTTTAGCAAATATTAGAATCTGTACTCCATTGCAGGAAAATAATAGTCTGTTGGTATTGGTATGTGTGTTTTTAAGCAGTAATGTTAATGTTTAGAAATTACAGTATTCCACTTTTTAAGGTGCTGAATCTTGAATTTAGCAGCCAGTTGGAAAAACTCTCTCTTTCTCGTCCATTTCATGTCATTTAGCATATCGGGCAACAATTGCTCTCCAGCACTTTTGTTTCTGTAGTGGTTACAATTTTTATGGGGTTGGGTTGCTAGCTGGGTGCCCAACCCTCCATGGGAGAGAACACCACACACTTGCACATACACTCATACCTAGGGCCATATTACAAGAGGTGGGCTATACAATACAAACCAAAGAGCAGCCTGCCTTCCATGCAAAGGCAGGCAGGCTGTACAGTGTAAACCAAAGAACAGTGGATTAATGAAAGTAGCCAACTTCTATTGCTTATCTTTAGAATATAGAAAGAAATTGGAGTACCCAGAGAAAACCCACATAGATGCAAGAGAGACATACAGACTGCACCCTGCTACATCCAGAGACCAGAAAACAGCAGTATTTAACACTGTACCTTGTGCCACTGCACTAATGATGGTGGCAGTTTATTTTTATAAAAGGAAATTGCATTTTAGTTTTACACAAGTTCAAAGTTTGATACAAGCTCAAATGTTAATATAAGTAGAACACTATTGTTCTGGTTATATTTTGTCTTTATTATTTTGTCTGTTCTTCTATTTGTGTTTGAATGTTGGTATCCCACAATTTCATTTGGGTGAGCAGGGCTACATAATTATGTATGAACATTTTATGTTAATCAGTGTCCAAATCTGGCCAGTTTTACGGGACTTTGTCCACATTTTTGATGTTTCCAGGTTGAGAAGTATGATGGTGCAGTCCATTCTGCCTCTGTTGAGGAAGTATAGTTGGATTTGCTCGATAGACCTCAAGGATGCCTACCGTCATATCAAGACAGAGAGAAGTTCCAGGAGGTTCTTGTGCTTCCGGTTGAGGACCGATCATTATCAGTTCAGAGCTTTGCCATTTGGTCTCATCACCACCTCCCTGGATGTTTACCAAGTGTATGGCAGTGGTGGCAGCCTGGCTCCAGCTACAGGAATTTAAAGGTTTTTCCTTACTTGGAAGATTGGCTTTTTAACGCCTCCACGAGAGCTTATCTAGTTCGGCTTGGGACACCGTACTGCAGTTGTGCGACCATTTGGGGATAATTGCCAGTCATCAAAAGTAGTCTTCTACCTGTCCAGACATTGGAGTTCATAGGCTGTCACTTGGATACTGTTTCCAAAATTGCGAAGCTCCCAAGCTCCAAAGTAATTGGTCTTCGATCCCAGGCAATGTTGCTACTCATACTTGTAAAACCTCCAGCTCATGAGGTTTTAAAACTCTTGGGTCATATGGCAGCTTCAGTAGGATTGGTCCCCTTAGCAAAGTTTCACATGAGGGTTCTACAATGGACTTGCAGTGTAATGGCTCTATTTGACTTATGCAGTGGACTTTCTTGTCAGATTGATAAAGGTTTGTCACAATTAGGTTTGGTGGTGGTTACAGTCACCCTTAGTAACTAATGGGAGATTGTTCATTCTTCCTAATCTTTTGCCATGGTCACAATGGACAACTCCTTTCTTGGGGGGCATTTCAATGGGTGGATGGATCAGGGGTTCTGGTCTTCTGTGGAGGCCAACATTCACATCAGTATTCTGGAGAAGAGGGTTGTCCTTGCATTGCAGGCTTTTTGGAATGTCTTCCCCAGCAGTGTGATTTTGATCCAAGCAGACAATATGTCTGTTGTCTGGTATCCGATCAAACCAGGGGGCACACACTTCCTTATTCTGTTTGCTGAGAGGCCATGAACATTTGGCAATGGGCAATCTTGTCTCAACAGTTTCCGATTGCAATGCACATCCAGGAGAGGTCCAACATTCTGGCCAATAGTTTGAGCAGAAATATTCTTCTTCCTCGTGTGTGGTCTCTGAATCCAAGAGTGGCAGCTCATACATTTCAGTGCTGGGGCACTCTGTTTTATGACCTTTTTGCTTCCCCCTCCAACACCAAATACAACCACTATTATGCTTTACTCCCTCCTCAGAGGCAGTCACCCAGAGATGCTCTTCTGTATGCTTGGCCTCCAGTTCTCTTGTACAGTTATCTTCCTGTTCCCCTGATAATCAAGTTTCTTCAGAAGGCAGCCCATTGCAGAGTGACAGTGATCCTTATAGCTCCATTCTGTCCTTGTCAGATGTGGTCCCCTTTTCTATATGGCCTGTTCTGAGATACCCCCTTTGGTTCTGGATCCCACTCCAGTCCTCATTACTCATCCAGTAGGTCTGGATCCTCAGTCCTCACAACCTGCAGTCCTTCACGTTAACTACGTCAGATAGTGTTATGCATATTTTGTCCTCATCCTGAAAGCTATCTACTAGGAAAATGTACTCAAGTAAATGGAAGCACTTTGTGATATGGGAGGATTCTCAAGGGTGGGATCCTTTTTCTGTCCCCTTAGAGTCGGTTTTAGATTTTCTTGCCAAGCTGTTTAATTCAGGCTCCAGTTTTTCTACAATTAAGGTAAAATTGGCATCTGTATCTAATTTTCATGTTGCCAAGGATAATGTTCTCTTTGCTGCTCTGTACATTTCCAAGGTGTTTCTCAAAGGCATATTTCTTTTGTGCACCCCCTCCCCATTTGTGATCCCATTCCTCCTTGGGATTTACCTTTCACGTTACAAGTCTTTGAAGGGTCCTCCTTTTGAACCTTCTGCTTCGTCAAACCTAAAGTTGTTGTCTTGGAAGTCCGTGTTACTGGTGGCTGTTACCTTCACCAGGAGAGTTTCTAAGCTACTAGCTTTGGATACTACTCCTCCTTATTTGGTGTGCCACAAAGATAAGGTCTCCCTTTGTCTGAACCTTTTGTATCCTTAAGGTAGCCACTGAGAGCAATTTGAATAGGTCTGTTCACCTTCCTATATTATTTTTCTAATTTTTTGATTGAACAAGAGCAAATACTTGCTATGTTGTTTGGATGTACATAGACAGTTGTAATTTTATTTGGATAGGACAAAATCCTTTAGAAAATCCAATCAGCTGTTTGTTTCCTTTTGAAAATCCAGAATGGGTATACCTGTATCTAAAGTGACATTATCCAGGTGGCTGTCAGACTGTATTTCCTTTGCTTACCCCTTGATAGATAAGATTTTGCATGGTAAACCTAAAGTTCAGTCTGCTACAGCCATGGCCTCTTCTATGGATTTCTTTTCTAGAGCTCTCTTAGATGATGGTTGTGCAGCAGTTACTTGGGTGGGATATTCATTTGAGGTCCAGGGCTTCTTTTGGCTCAACTGTGTTTCAGAATATCCTTCTGTGGATCCTCCCAGTGGTTTCTGTATGGCTGGGGACTCTGTCCCATAGGTTGAAGACAGAGCAGACAACATCAGATATGAAAGTTATGTACTTACCATAACAATAGGTCTGTGTTGTCTGGCTCCATCTAGTTCAACACCTCCTGCTGCCCGTACCTTTGTGGCAAGTCTTTTTGCCAAAGGTGAACGAATGGGAAAGGTTCAGTTATTCCCTTTTTCTTTGGAGTCCCTTGTCCTCCTTCTTTATGTGGGAAATATAATTTGGAGTTGGAATGAGAAGGGGCAAACTCAGTCTGAGGTATCCTTTAGAGAGTGGGAGATTATGGGTAGGGAAGGTGAAGTCCTGTGAGTTGAACTCTCTTGAATTTGGCCAGCATTGGATCCAAGTCAGATCTTATAACCCACAGGCTGGACCAAATGGGGACAGACAACATGGATTTATCATTATGGTAAGTACATAACTTTTGTATATTTCAGATAATCACTGGAGGGAACTATGGCTGGGATTCACAAACCTTTGTTGTAAGTGAATTTGCACGACTAGCATTGATGCACTGGGTTAAGTGAGGAGCAGTATAGCTGTGCATGGCATATACTAATGGCAGTATAATGACATGGTGATTAGTGAGGAGTCTTATTACAATGAGCTTCTAATCTTTGCAAAGTGTAAGTGAATTTGCACGACTAGCATTGATGCACTGGGTTAAGTGAGGAGCAGTATAGCTGTGCATGGCATATACTAATGGCAGTATAATGACATGGTGATTAGTGAGGAGTCTTATTACAATGAGCTTCTAATCTTTGCAAATGATGTAAATCAAAGTGGCGGAATGCTTCACAAATGTATAAACAGTGTACTTCAGAGATGCACACTCCATAGAACTGACCGGTACTGATTCCTGGAGTTCATGCTTGTGGGAATTGTGAACTGTCAGTATTCATTATATTGAGCACTGCTGCAGTAACCTTAGCTGTATGGATTATATCCTGCCACGGATATAACAGCTGGCCATTCTCCAGTGGTTCAGGGCAAGTTCCTTGCTCCCATACTGTCAGACTCAAGCAGAACTGACTAAAAGACAAGTTTGGGCACGAATCCTTTCAGAGCTTTACTGACACCAATGAGTACATTCCTCTGAGTCTTTCAAGGATCACCAGCTGAATTATGCTAACCTTTGCTGGGCCCATAAGTTCCACTTGGGGGAAAAACATTTCATTTTCTTAACCCTGTTAATGATTTATTTCTTTTCTCTTCAGGAAAATTGTTTTAAAGCTAGGAGTGTTGTGGGGCTATCTCTAGACTGTAATTTTTAAACACAGCATACTTTTTTCTGTCAGTTTAGTAAAGTAACTCAAAACATTTTTTTTCCTGTGAAGAAATTGTATTTATTTTAAAAAATTATAAAATTTAAAGTAACTTTTTTCGTCTGCTAGTAGTGTTTACTGGCAATTGCTGCATATCTTCCTGGAAGGAGGCACCATTTTCAGCTTGACCATGGAACAGATTACCGGTACCATGTTGGTCGGTCCTTCTTCCAGCCACAAAAACAAACAAATGAAGCAAACAGCCTTTGCCACCACAGCAGGTTAGCAGTTTGCCTCAGCTACAGGTGGGAGGGGATCACAAGGTCTCTTGAACAGTTCATTCAAGACTTTTTCCCAACATTATGTTATGACATATGCTCCCAGTTACCTTTTTCTTCCCCATCACACCTCCAACATTTTCTATTTGCCTGAGGAAAAATTCTTACACGTCTGCTTTGGGTGTAAAAATATCTTTAAAAACACTTCCAATTAAAGATCCTAAACCTTCTGGCCTTAGTTGCAAACTTGGGAGGCATACATATGTCCTGTGTTTGTTCTCTTGTAAATTGTTTGCCAGTCTGTCTTTTTCCAGTCATTTTAACCTCCTCTGATTGATTCTTATAGTTGTAATGCAATATTTTATATGCCCTACTAATTATCTCTTTAGTAGCAGGTTCTGTTCTAGAGTCAAATAAAAACTACCAAAGTGGGTCTTTTGTATAAAATTATTGTTATAAAAGAATGAGAAGCAGAGTCCCCTTCTGTCTGCTGGCTCAATTTTTATTGGATAAACTTTTTTTATTTCCTCCTTAGTCTGTTCTGTATAAAACATTCTAAGATGGCTGCACATTGAGTAACAGCTTAATTCTAACTCTCCCAGTGTGAAAACAGAAACCTAGCAGAGAAAGCCAGTGGACTTAATTTTTTGGGAAATTTCAGTATATGGCTAGTAAGTGCACTGGCTGGATGTCAGGAAAAAAGAAATGCAGAGGTTCTGAAGGAAAATCAGCTACAAAAGGTGATGAAGAAATACTGACTGGGAAAAGTATTGCAGCTGTTCAACAAAAAGCAATGCAAGCTCCAGGCACGACTTCCAGTAAAATAGAGGAAAGCGTAAGACAACTTTATACAGACCTGATTAAAATAAATGAAACACTGCTGGAGTATATCAACTTTGGAAAAAAATAAAGAAGGTTTAAACACATATTCAGATAAGGTGATAGAACTCCAAAACTCAGAGGCTGAAGTGAATAAAAACCTGTCTGAATATGAGATTGCATAAGAAGAGCATAAGAAGAGTTATTTAAAAAAAATAATAGAATTAGAGGACAGAGCACATAGGGAAAACCTGAGATTTTCTTCTGTACCAGAGAAGCTGGAAGGAACACACTGTGTTAATTTTATGTAAGCACAAATAAGCAACTGGACTGGCATTCCAGAACAGGAATTGTTAATTGAAAGGGCACATTGTGTGTATGCTCCAGACCTGACTACAAGAAAGCAACCTAGACCATTAATTGTAAAGATGAGTCTTACAAGCAGAAGGAGTTGGTTCTGACAAAACTGTGGAAGAAGGATCAAATACTAAAAGTGGGAGACAGCAGAGTGTTTGTGGTGAATAACTATTTATTGTACACAAGGCAGAAGAGGAGTTACATTTATTCCATTATTCAGAGAATGTCGAGAAGCAGGTGTGAGATTCAAACTGCTGTACCCAGCTATCTTTAAAATATTTTTCTTGGAGGGACAAAATCATTTTGTTGATGAAGTAAATGCTAAGGATGAAATACAAAAATGTGTCCAACAGAAAGTGAGCTGTGAAACAGAAGGTGATTCTGCTTCTCATTCTTCTGGTAATAAAGACCACAGAGAGAATGTGCTAGTAAAACCTTTTCCAATGTTTCAATGGAAAAATGCTTGAGAAAAGGAAGAAAGCACAAGAGTCGACTAGAAGACTCAAGAGTACGTTGGAAATGAAGCAGAGACAGAATTTGGGAGATGGAGAGGAACAGGAATAAAACCAGAAACTTGAAAATTTAAAAATTTGAGATTACAAAGCAATAATTATATTTGTGAATCATGACAAAATGAGACTTAGACTTTATTAAACTTGTAGGGGATTCTAAAGTATATGTACCCTACTTTGTCATTGATATTCGTAAATATACTCATGAGATAGGAAGAGGAGGGAGACTGTTAACTGTAAGTAAAACCAAATGTTTTCTTAATGGTACTATTCTAATAGTGCATGATTATCTTTGCATGCTATAAAGTAAAGTTTTCTCAGTTACTTTTAAGTGTAATAGGGATACTAATGTAAATAGGTGCTCCTGATATTTCTTTTTTTCTTTCTCCCTTCTCTCTTTCTCCTTGTTCAGTTTTAAGAAATGTAGGTACTGCAATGTAAAAAAGTAAAAAACAAATCTGGTTAAAAGAACATGACAAAAGAAAAATTAAAGTGCTTTTTCTCATTCTTGCATAGGTAAGCGACTGGTTTAAGGCTCTTAGCTTAATCTAGTAACAAGTTTTAAGAGAAAGCAAGTAAATGAAAAAGAATATTGAATATTATAATGTTTTTCTTTCTAGTAAACAAATGGGTGATTGATAGGTTTATGTCTGGTTCTCATGTCTATAGCAGATAATCTGATAAAGAGAAATGCCTTGGAGAAATGTTTTCTGAAAGCATTCGAGTGTTTTCCCAATGGAGAGAGCTATAAAGATAAGACAAAGCCAGAAAGCACTTGGTAGAAGCAAGCTGTGCCATGCATCTTGGCATGGATAGCATTTCTTTTAGGTAATCTCAAGTCTGTGTGTGCGTGGCTTTCAGTTTGGAACAATTGTTCCTGTTATGATGGTAGAACTTCAGTTTTTGAATACATAAATCTTTTTCTGTACTATTATTAAGTTAATGGGTTTTGGGGGGGGATATTGGGGTGTGTTTGTTTTTTGTTTGAGGGATTTTTAATAAAACAAAAAGTTTTGTAAGATGTGACATAGGCTCAAATTGAGATGACAAGAAATAACTGTATAAAAGATTAACCTGCCAAAAAGTATATGCATGTAACACAAAAGCTGGAACTGGACATTTAACAAATAAGCTGTTATACATAAAAGGCGGGACTAATAACTTTTCAAGATAATGATGCTTTCTGCAATGTCTTTAAACGTCAGTGGTCTGACATATAAATGCAAAAAAAAAGAGTAGTGAACTGTATTAAAAATGTAGAGTGCAAATGGCTATGTTACAGGAGACATACTTGGAAGGAACTGAAAATGTGAATTTGATAAAGAAAAGTTTTCGGGATGGTTATTCAGCAGAATACTTCAGGAAAGGAAAAGTTGAGTACTTACATTAATTGCAAGATGAGTTCCAGTAGTGATAGATGAGAATAAAAAGATAATAATGGTAGATTTGTAGCAGTAAGGGGCTACTGGCAAGGGAGGAGGATTGCAATGGCATGTATTTATGTTCCACTGAAAATTGCTATAAAAGACCTTTAGAAAATTCTGGGAGAAATAATCAACTTTCAACAAGGAATATTACATATAGGTGGGGACTGGAATTTAATCTGCAACAGTGAATATTTTTATTTATTTATTTTTTATTTTATTTAACATTTGTTAACCGGAAGAGTCCGACTGGATACATGTCCATTTTCAGCTGAGGCCCGGGGAGAAAAGCTCCAAGTACATAACAGACATATGAACAAGATAGTTGAGTTCTAAATACAATATAAAGATACATCACATCTTGGGAAAAAAAACAACAGCAGCAAATAATAAAAAACATAGGTCAGTTACAAAGGCGAGGCGCCTTGTTAAAAAGCGGTTAAGGATAGTGAGGTAAGAGAAGGGTAAATGATAGTGGTTAATCAGGTTTGGAACAGGGACATTGCCAGAGAGTATTGAGATGGGGTTTAAGCTTTTTTTGAATTGTAGGAGTGAGGGTTCTGAGGTGAGCATGGTCGGTAGGGAGTTCCACATTTTACCTACAAAGTTTGAGAATAGAGAATCCCCAGCAGAATTATTGGCTTTGGTAGTTTGAGCTAAGATCTTATTGGAGGAGCGTAAAGATTGCAGGTTAATATAGGGGTGAATGACGTTTTCAGAGCTGGTGTTTTC
Source organism: Protopterus annectens (assembly GCF_019279795.1). Lineage (NCBI taxonomy): Eukaryota > Metazoa > Chordata > Ceratodontiformes > Protopteridae > Protopterus > Protopterus annectens. The sequence continues at coordinate 1,370,021,040 of NC_056745.1, forward strand.
TCTGGGTGATACAGTATCTGGTGAGCCATTTTGAGTTGGTTGAAATGGAGTTGGCTGGAAAACTCTAACCACCCTAGTTGCTTCAAGTTAGTGCAGTGGTGCATTCTAAAGGTGGAATTTGTGGCAAATCTAGCTATGTGATTGTAACAAGAAGCAAGTTTGTTAAGGGTTGTCTTGTTTAGGTTTGTAAAGAGGGGAGGCATAGAAAAGAGTTGATAGTAGGTGTGTGCTGGCAATTGTAATTTTAGCGTGAGGAGTGAGAAAGTGTTTTACTTTATAGAGAGAGCCAAGCTTTTTATTGACGGTTTTGATGGTAAGATTGAAATGGGTGTCAAATTTAAGGGAGTTATCAATGGTAACACCTAATAGCTTTGTGTGAGCTTCTGGTGATATAGTGATTCCATTGGAGGATGTAATAGAGAAGGTGCGGGGAAGAGTCTTGTTAGTGGGTGAGAAAGTAAGTAGTTTTGTTTTGTTGGGGTTGAGAACTAGTTGTCGACTTGAGAACCATTTTTCTATTAGGTTGAAGGTGTCTTGGGTTGAAGCAGTGAGGTCTGCCAGATTGGAGGCAGTGCTGATGATAGTCGAATCATCTGCATATTGAATGCATGTGGCATGGGGGGTGATTGTGGGCAGGTCAGTAACAAAGATGGTGGAGAGAATAGGGCCAAGAATAGATCCTTGGGGAACTCCAAGTGTAACAGGTAGGCATGTAGATAATTTGTCCTGCCATAGAACAGCCTGTTGCCTATTGGACAGGTAGGATTGGAACCATTTCAGCGTGGAATTGCTGAGTGATAGTTTTAATGTATGGAGGAGTTGAATGTGGTTCACCATATCAAAGGCCTTGGAGAGGTCTAAGAAAAGAGCAGATGATAGTTTATTACTGTTTCTGAAGTTATTGATGGTATTAGAAAAGGATAGTAGGGCTGATGTGGTACTGTGATTTGGCCTGAAGCCATGTTGGGAGTTGGCTAGAATTTTATTTTTGGTGAGGTGTTCCATCAGTTGTTTGTGGACACACTTTTCCATAATTTTGGCCAGGGGTGAGAGTATAGCTATAGGTCTGTAGTTGGTTAGCTCTAGTGAGCTACCACCTTTATGGAGAGGAATAATGTGGGACATTTTCCATATGGAGGGGATGAAGGCTTCTGACAAGGTACGGTTTATGATTATGGAGACGGGCTAGGAAATGGCCTCAGCTGCTTTTTGCAGAAACTCAGCTGGGAGAAAGTCAGCTGCTAGCTTAGTGGGTTTTAGTTTTTTAAGAAGAGTGCATCTGGGTGGCCCAGAAGGGAAAATATAACAAAGGAAGGTAGATTTTTGAAGAAATTGATGAAAAGTACGAAAACATTTAGTACAAAGACTCAGGCAGCAGAAAGTAGAAAGGGCTGTTGCCAAGCTCAGAGAGCATATAACAAGGGATCCTGTAGCAGTATTAGAAATATTTCAGAAATTCTATGAAAGTCTGTATAAAGCAGAAAAATCTGGCAATCAAGAAAAGGTACAAATAGAAATGTTTAGGGAAGAATTAAATATGCCAAGCATTGAGGTAAATGAGGCGCAATTACTAACAGTTAGGGTAGGAGTAGATTAGATAAAAAAGGTAGTATATAACCATTCTACTGGAAAGTCCCCAAGAATAGATGGTATTCCTGTGGAAGCTTGGAAGCTAGGAGAGGAAAAACTGAAATATCTAGAGTGTTTTGTTTAACAGTATTTTAAGAGGAGGAGAAATACCAACATCGTGGAAGAAAGCCTTGGAAGCTGTAATACCTATAGAGGGTAAAGATGCATCAGATTCAGCTTCATACAGGCCCATTTCAACACTAAACCATGATTATAAAGCATTTATGTCTATAATGGCTAAAAGAATGGCAAAAGTGATGCCAAAATGGATAGATATTGGATCATTGTGGTTTTGTGGAAGGGAGGCAAACATTTAACAATATTAACAAAACACTGATGATCTAGAGGGAAGCAGAATGTAAGAAAGTACTACTGTTGTTGGTGGGTCTTGATGCAGAGAGAAAGCATTTGACAGAGTAAGCTGGGACTTTATGAGCAGGGCAATGCAATGGAAGAATTTGCATTCCCTGATAAAATTATAAGGTTGATTAGGAGACTGTATGAGGGATCAGAGGTGAAAATTGAAGTGGGAGGTGGGTTCCTGTCTGATAACTTCTACCTGAGCAAAGGAACCAGGCATTGGTGTCCTCTCCCCCTTTGTTATTTGCATCATGTTTAGAACCATTGGCAAAGAAAATAAGGGACTCAGAAATCCAAGGATATAATTGGTGTGATAGTCAAGAAAAGCTGGCTCTATTTGAAAATGATATTATTTTATACCTGACAAAACCAGAAAGGGACATTCATGTTATGGAACATTTTGAGACAATTTCAGATCTTTTTGGGATACAAAATTAATGAATCTAAAACAAAGGCAATAGTGGTAAATTATGTACCCACACACAAATTGGTTTAGCAATATCCATATTTATGAGGACATAATAAAATGATGTGTTGAGGAGTATGGAATAAAAATGATTCCAATGTGGCAATTAAGGATATGTGGGAAGAGACTAAACAAAAGATAATACAAAAAACAGAAAATGGAAGCTGTGTTATATGAACATCGGTAGTAAGATACACGCAATTAAAATGTTTTTAGTCTCTTTAGTCTTACAGGTTAGCCATATTTTTATCAACAAGAGAAGAAGATGTAGATGGCAGTTAATAAAGAAATGAAATATTTTATCTGGGAGAAGACAGCAAGAGTCAATTGAGATAAGCTGATTCTTCCAATAGAAGAAGGCAAATTTGGGATGACCTGATTTGAAGAGGTATTTTAGAGCAACACAGTTAAAGTTCCTATAAATAGCACAAGCAGAAAATTATAATTCAAAGTGGAAATGGATGATGATGAAATGGGGGAAGCTCAAGAAATAAGGAGAGACTGGGATATTTGGATGCATACATTTAAGGAAAATAAGACTAGTCATAAGAGTGTTATATTCGTAAAGCAGCAGAAAGTAGTCTAAGAAGAAAGCCAACATGGGAATGGTGAAAGGAGATTTTGCCGATAGGGATGACTGCAATTATGGATACAGACATTGGGCAAGAAGGGGATGGATGTATCGGAGAAAACAGGAAAAGGAACAAAGATATGGGGAACAAATAACTAGAGAAGGAAAGGTAATAGAATTTGAAGACACCAAGAATTTATTTGAACTGCTGGTTAGAGACTGCCTTCCCTCTCAAGGATAGATATCAGAATATAGGCAAAAAAAAGAAATAGTGGGTCCTAAATGAAAGACCAGCACTGGTAGAGTTTTTAGTAGTGTAGAACAGAAGCTGCCATTAAGAAAGGAATAATCAGTAGAGCATACAAAATATTATATAACTGTAAGAATCAATCAGAGGAGATTAGAAAGGACTGGAAAGAGCAATTGGATAAGCTATTCACAAAGAAAGAATGGGAGGATGTATGCCACCTCACCTGTTTGCCCTGTTCAGTCACAGCCTCACCTCAGGCTTTGTCCCTACTGAATGGCGCACTGCTACAGTCATCCCTCTCCACAAAGGAGGAGTGAATACGGACCTTGGGAACTATCGCCCCATTAGCCTGATGAGTCTGATATGCAAAGCTATGGAACGCATCATCATAGACCTAATAAACAAGGATATAGGGAATCTCCAAACTCTGGATCCCACACAGTTTGGTTTTGTGAAGGGTAGATCATGCCTGCTCAACTTGATCAAATTCTTTGAGCTGTGGATGAAGGCAAGGTGGTTCATACAGCCTACCTTGATCTGGCCAAGGCCTTTGATACCATTCCCCACTCAGTAATCATAGAAAAACGCACTAAGGTAGGCATCAACCCCTATATCACTAAGTGGGTTGCAAACTGGCTCACAGATAGAACTAACAGTGTGAAAGTAGCTGACTCCAAGTCAGACTGCCGGCCAGTCAAGAGTGGAGTCCCACAAGGTTCGATCCTGGGTCCTCTCCTGTTTGGTATTATTTCTCTGAAGTCGAGGCCAAGACGAAGGGACTCTGGCTGACAAAGTTTGCAGATTATTGCAAGTTGGGAACTGTTATTAACTCCCCAAGTGATGTTGTCATCGTACAGAAAGGCCTCACTGAGACCCAACAACTGGTGTCAGAACCATGGCCTTAAGCTCAATGCCAAAAAATGTGTCATCACCCCCTTTGGGAAAAACCCCGTTCCCTTGAATTACCACATCGATGGTAGTCCACTGAACACAGAAGGCGTTATAAGAGATCTGGGAACACAGGTTGACAGCAACCTCTCTTCTGACCACCACATTGCCACTGTGGTCAGAAAGTCCTTCATTACTAAGGGTTTTGCATCCAGGAAGAAAGAATTCATTGTGTCCCTCTACTCTTCGCTCATTAGGCCAATTATCGAGTGCAATGCCCCAATTGGCATGTACCTCACTAGACACCTACAACAACTGGAGAGGCCACAAAAGTGCCTCACAAAAAGGATCCTAGGCCTTAAACACTTGTCCTATATGGACAGACTCAAAAAACTCCATCTATTCTCTGTCTCATATTGCCTACTTAGAGGCAATCTCTGCTTGACTTACAAAGCCATGTCTGACCCAGCTCTGTTAGAAATGCTACATCTAAAGAATTCCCAATCCCTCTGCACCACATGCGCCAGAGACCTCAACCTCATTAGCACAATCAACAGAACATGTTGGAGGGACAGGTTTATAACCCAGAGACTCCCCATGCTATGGAACAGACTTCCCATACATGCCAAACAGAGCACCTCACTGGCCCCCTTCAAGAGAAATCTTGACGAGTGGATGGGAAATAGAAAATTCACCCCAGGGATCACTCCAGTGGCTCTACTCGATAGAGGCACTCGGAACTAAGGTCAGGTGGCATGATGAAAGGGTAATCCTATGGACTAGGCTTGTAAAGACTCCATGGCTATTAGCCTAGTACACACCTATGAACCTATGTCTCCCAAATATACAACAAAGTCTGGAATATGTAGGATCTTTGCTTGGAAATGTTTACATAGATATTTTTATACCCCAAGTAAAGTCCAAAGAATTTTTCCGCAATTAGAGGTGTGATGGAGAAGAAAGAAGTAACTGGTAATATATTTTCTGGGAGTGTAATAAGTTGCCAGACTTTAAAGATTCCCCACAGATTGCTTTGTCAGAGATACTGGTTGAGGAAATTTGTATTACTAAGGAAATTATTTTTTGAGCTATGATGCAGAAACGGAATTGCCTAGACATAATAAGGCCTTGCTGATTCTGATTATGGTGGCTGCCAAAAATGCAATTACTAGAAAATGGAAATCAAAGTCTAAACCAACTGTGCTAGAAGTAGTCAATATAGTAAGAGAGATAAAACAATTGGAATTGGGATCTTTAGAAAAGGGCAAGAGCAAATTACATAGGAAAAAATGGGAATTGTGGGAACATGACATGTAGAGGAGGAATGAGGTTTAAAAGAAGGCAGGATTTGAATGAGCTATGTAATGTTTGACTGACAATGACCGGGTATATAATAAGTGATGTATAATGTTTGCAACTAGCAATTTGCCTCGGATGGGTGCCTCTGCTATGGCAATTATTTGTACCGCCTATCAATCATCTTTTATTCCAGATTCCTCTTGTGTTGCCCCTACAGCCACTATGGACCAGTAATTAGCCATGTACTCTGTGCCTGTTGGGTCTTCTCAGTGGGCAAGGGAGAACCACTGTTGTTATTCCTGGGTAAAGAAAAAGGGAAGGCTTTCCTGTTTTGTCACAATGTTGTGCCCATCCGTGGGGAAGCGGGTGCTGCCATTAATAACACTATCAACCCTATTGATCCTGCTAAAAAGAAACAGAAAACTAACCATATCTACTCTCTCAAATTTTCTTTGACAGGAATAATTTACTAGGTCAGACTCAGGGTTTAATTCAGAATATTGATCCTTCTTATAAAATACTTTCTGGCAAAAGAAAAAGGGCTACATCTTTTCCTGAAGAGATTTAAGATGCTGACTCTGGACTGGAAGATTAAGCGGGCAGGTACATTTTTCCCTCAGATTTCTGATTCAGATTCAGATGAGTCCTCAATTTGTGATTCTCCCTGTGGAAGTTTATCTTTCTCTGAGAATATTTCCAGAATAGCCCAGTGTTTTCAGTGGGAGAACACTGAAGTTTCTCAGTTCCTCAGAAAATACTAAGAGGTGTTACAGAAGGAATTTCCAGAATCCTCACCCCAAGCCGGATCATGGTCATATGGGGCCCTAGGCAGTAGCACCCCCTCCAGCATCACCCCGCCCCCCGCTATTCTAGTGTCATAAATGAATAAATAACACCCAAACGCTAAAGGTGGTCTGTCACAAAAACAGTCAATATTGGCAGAAAAAAGACAGAAAATCCACCCAAGGATGGCCAATCAACGAAATCCACAAGTGTTCCAATTAAAATGTAGTCCTTTGATACGAATAAAACTTCGACTTGAAAATAAAATGAAAAATAAAAAAGCTCAAGACTGTCCCTTGAAGATATCAGATAAGCGCTTTCGACTGTTGTCTTCCTCAGATCCACTTGTGGATTTCGTTGATTGGCCATCCTTGGGTGGATTTTCTGTCTTTTTTTCTGCCAATATTCTAGTGTCATAGGTTCATAGGAAGTTACTAGGCTAGCGGCCCTAGAGCCCTTAGCCTTGTTAATCCCAAGTTGCCTCAGTTGTCTTTGGTTAGATGGAAGTAATTCACAGAGAGCGTCTATGATGAAGACAAACTACCCCTGTCCATGAGGGACATGGGTGCCACCCCCAGAGTGAATTTGCAGTCTCCCATCCATTTGTCTAGGTTGCACTTGAATAGGGTCAGTGAGGAGCTCTGCTTCTTGTGAATTGGAAGTTTATTCCAGAGTAGAGGCAATCTGTGGGAGATGTATCTGTCTCTCCAGCATGTTCTGTTAATATCACAGGCTAGATTAATATCCCTAGAGTGAGTGGGTCTTGTGGCATTTGACTTGCAGATGTGCAGCATATCCATCAGGTCATTACTTGGCTGTTTCTCCCCATTTACCATAAACACTGTTCAGATCTGTCGGTATGCATACTGTTTTCCTCTTTACTTCAACAATGATTAGAGATGTTTAAAACTTTTATTTCAGATTTTATAACACAAGCACTGATAGCAATTTGCTAAACAAAACAGTACGGTCTCACAATGAAAACAGACTTAGTATGAACAGTAGGCTTTTCTACCCTAGAAACACACATTATTAAAAACGCCATTGAAACCCACATTCAAAGAAAAATGCATCTGGGCAGTGGTGAATTAAGTTTCCCTTTGGGCTGTTTTCAAACCAAAGGCCCTTGCACACATTTTTGAACCATATATACATGAGTGTGTTCTTTGATGTACCATCCTGATTGTATTAAACTATATTCCTTGTATAATACAGCACCACTTGTTAGAGTGTGTTTTAATTTTATAGGTTAGAATATTTTTCCAGTAAGTAATGAAGCAAAACATATAAACCAATAGTGACAAAACTACCCATTACAGAACATTTCAACCAAAAAAAGCCACTCAAACTTCTGTCATTACAATCCCCAATATCAGTCAATACAGGCAATCTCTGCAGAAGTGAAAGTCATCTGAATAATTCCACATTAAAAAGATCTGTAACTAATGAAGAAGTCACTGCTGGCATACAACTTTACATTTCTGTGTTTCATGTACAAATTTAGTGTCTGCTGCACTTGAAGAGTAAATTCCCCATGTTACATTTAAAAAAAAATGGTAAGCTGGTAATACTGCAGTAGGGGATGACTGTCAAACCTGCAACAGGTTCATAGTTACTAGGTTACTAGGTATCGCTTCCAAAGGAGGACACACTCAGGAGTGCAGCACTCCCATTCCGCCTTAAAGTGGGCACTACAGTATCAGCACACCATGTACATGATGTGGGAGTAGAACTCACAGCCTTCTGGACCAAAGGTAAGTATGCTACCTGTTATGCTACTAATACTGCTTTTAACATCTGTAGCACAAACACTGATGGTCATGTGCTAAACAAAACAGTTACACATTGCAAACAGACTTTGTATGAGCAACAGTAAACATCTCTTCCCATGAAAATCAGCATTCGTTGAAAATGCACAGAAAGTCAACATTCCTTGAAAATGCATATAAAGTCAACATTCTTTGAAAATGCACTTACTAGTGACAGTTTGGCAGCTGATGTAGAGGATTCATGCTCTTGCTGGTGCAGGGTTTGAGCCTGAATGAGTTAACCAACCTGTCATCCATAAGTGGGGCATCTCACTCACCCGTCCCGTCCCCACACACACCCTGTTCTTCATTAACTTACCCATTCATCTGAAACAGCAACAACATAACAAAAAATCGAAATCCATGGTTGAAAAAGCATGCACTCCATTCCAGTTTAAATATGCATGCCTCATACTAAAGACTCTCATACAGATGCTACTAAGGAAGCAGTCTGCGTCCATCCTTAAAGAAGAAATGTAGTGCATGCAGAGTTCATTCTTAAAGAAGAAATGTAAATTTTGTGGCACCCTTCAGCCAGTGGGCTCCCCAAGCCAGTGGGCCCTTTGCAACTGCCTAGGTTGCCTAGCACTGGATTCAGCTCTGCCCTCACCTGTTCCTCTAGTCTTGTCAGCTTTGGAGGAAATGTGTGTTACTGAATACAGTTTTCTTAGTCTGTCAACTGCCCCTAAAAAGGCAGATAAGGTATATAAAGTCCCTCAGTCTTCCCTTTGGACTATCCACTGCAACAGAGATATTCCCAAAGTGTCAGCTCCAGTTTAGCTCATTGCATGTTACAGGGTATCCACATTTTTCCCACGTTTTGATGACTTGCTTATCTTGTAGAGTTTTATGAAAGTGTTGGAGATCTCTCACTTGGGTGAGAGCCCTCTTGCACAGGCTAGGCTTCCAAGAGAACCAAAGTATTTTTTGACTACTTTACACATGATTGTTTTACTGGGGTGTTAGCTAGACATCCGATGTTAAATAGCTTTTCTTCCGCTTGAAAAAAATAGATTTATATCTAGATTTATTTCTAAGATTTCCACTCTATGATGGAATACCTCAGGACTCTAGTTCTCTTGGCATTTATGATTCTCATAATATCCCTTGCAAGACTTGGTATGAGAAAGATGCAATGGTATCTGAAGTACTTCTACACAGAAAGCATCTTCCACAGGGAATATATTTGTTGATGGTTTGAACTATACCACAGGTGAGCAGAGTTTGGAAAAAGCCTTTAGCAACTGATTTCAGAAGTCATCGTGGTCCGGTAAAGAGAAACTTAGAAGTCAAGAGGATTTGGCTTGGTAAAATTTAAAAACCTAGTGGGTGATAGG